>NW_014577538.1:105173-118554 GCF_000485595.1 Priapulus caudatus | reverse complement strand
CTAAAGAAGCAGTGGGAAGAATATCTATTAACACGCAGCTAGGTTAATTCCCACGCGTCGCCGTGACGTACACGGACTCAACCACGGCGCTGCATTTGCGCGTGCTGCGATGCATGTGTGTGCGCCGGACAGGAGCTGATCTGAGCGGCTGCGTTACTAACTACAACAAGTTACAAGAAAACCCACTTTATTGTTTTTTTGTCTTATTTTTTTCTTATTCACTCTACATCTCTACTCCTGATCACACCTGAAGATATATATTAGAGTACATATGGAAGAATACACAACAAAGCAGTTAATAATCATTACGGCACGTATATTACACACACACGCAATGCCATCGGCGCGCACGCCACGCCACGCACGCACGCAACGCCGCACGGCACGTGCGAGCATTATATATATATATTATAATATATATTATATATATATATTATATATATATCATATAAGCCACGTAGGCGCACGCACGCCAATTGGCGGCTGGTGCATGCGCTGGCATATAGGCAACATTGTCTGGACGTCTATCTTAGCGGAATTCAATAGCTATGTTGCTGGCCTAGCCTACTTCGCAGCAGATTATTTTTATTCTCTTGCTTATACTGAGATCTTGATCAGGTCAACTTATTGAGTCCTCATACAGAAGCCGTACTCTGATTGCATGGCAGCATCTGCCCCTATCTCCCTCTTTCTCTTCTTTCCTCTCTTCTCTCCTCCTCTCTCTCTGCTCTGTCTGTCTGTCTGTCTGTCTGTGCCTGTCTCGTTCCTGTCGTCTGTCTGCTCTCTCTTCTCTCTCTCTTTCCGTCTGTCCCTCTGTCTATCTCTCTATCTATCTATCTCTTTCTTTCACTGTCTTTCTCCTCCTTCTTAGTTTTCACTCTTTCCCTTTCTCTCTCTCTCTCTCTCTCTCTCTCTCTCTCTCTCTCTCTTCTCTCCGTCGTCCTCTCTATCTCTTTTTGAACTCTCTTTCTCCTCCTTTCTTTCACTCTTTCCTTCTCTCTCTCTCTCTCTCTCTCTCTCTCTCTCTCTCTCTCTCTCTCGCTCGCCCTCTCCCTCGATTTCTCTCTCACCTGCTGCCTGCAAATGTCGAGTAACTAACTGATACTAAATTAATGTACTGTGTTCAGGCCGAAGCGGGGTGAAGAAATACTGCACACGAATGGTCTATCTAGCTGTTACGTGGGCTAACGCTCCATTAGGAGCGTTCCCAACTTTAATGTCATTAATATCGTGATATAAAAGAGATACTCAAGGGGGGGCGGAATCGATATAAAAGAAGATATCAAGGGGGGTTAGTAATGAATAGATATCAAGGGGGGTTACGATATAAAACTAGACTATCAAGTGGGACTTAAAAGTCGCGTTTCATTGAGTCTGATCAGAGCGAGGCTTAAAAAGGAAAAAGGCGTTGCTCTTCAAGTTGAAACGAAATGTTCGCCTTCGTTTCCGCTCGCCTCTCGCTGCCTCGAGCAAGCGAAATGGCAGAGCCGGCGGCATTGTAAAGCTCTCGTTTACGCTCCGCCTTCGCTGGGCTCGCAGCAGCGCAACATACAGAGCGGCGGGCATGTTCACTTCGTTCGCTTTGTATTCGCTCGCCTTCGCTGCTCGAGCAAGCGAAGATGCCAGAGCGGGGCATGTTCGCTTTCGTTTTCGCTGCTCTCCGCTGCGTCGAGCAGCGGAAATGCCAGCAGCGGGGCGCATGTTCGCTTTTTTGTTTCGCTCGCCTTCGACTGCTTCGGAGCAAGCCGAAATACAGCACGGGGGCATGTTCGCTTCGTTTCACTCATCTTCGTTGCGCGAGCAAGCGAAATTAGACACCGGGGCATCTTGGCCTTCGTTTCGCTCGGGCCTTCGCCTACGCGAGCACGCCAAAAATGCAGAGAGGGAGCAGAGAGGGAGAGCAGAGCAGAGAGCAGAGAGAGCAGAGAGGAGGAAAGAAGAAGAGAGAAAGAGAGAGAGAGAGAGAGAGAGAGAGAGAGAGGAAAGGAGAGAGAGAGAGAGAGAGAGCAAAAGAGAGAGAGAGAGGAGCAGAGAGTAGAAAGAAAGAGCGCGGGGCAGAGTCAGAGAGAGAGACGAGAGAGAGAGAAAGAAAGAGCGGAGCAGCAGAAGAGAGAGGAGTCCAGCGAACGAGGAACATATCCCTCGTCTCAATTTCACTTTGCTCGACAGCGAAGTCCAGCCGAAGTCCAGCCGAAACAAACCGAACATTGCCCCCCACTCCTGTATTGGCGTAGGCTTCGCGCCAGCGAGGCGGAGTGAAAACGAAGCCAAGATGCGCCGTGTCTATTTCGCTTGTCGCCCGCAACGCAAGGTGAGCGAAACGAATGTGAACATATCCCTCCGTCTACATTTGCGTAGCCCGAGCAAACAAAGCCCAGCGAAGTCCAGCAAAAAAACGAAGCGAACTGCCCCCGCCTCTGGTATTGGTCGCCGTTGCTCTCGCCGCAGCCAACAGCGCGCAAGTTAATAGCCGTCTTTTATATGCGTTATACATAACCCCCCTTGATATCTATTTCCTAATCTACCCTCCCCCTTGATATCTAATTTATATCGATCCGCCCCCCTTTATATCTCTTTTATATCACGAACATTAATGACGTTAAAGTTGGGAACGACCTCCTATTGGAGCATCACCCGTTTACGTGACCCAATCCGCAAATGGCTGCATGATGCACAGCCCGGTTCGGTGTGCGGGTACCGTCGCGGTGTACTAACTTCACATATTGCTTTCACTTTCCACGATTATTCGTCAAAGAATGACATTGACGACGGCCATATTGCATGTGATGTGACGATGCCTTGCAAAGACGTACTGTGTTCAGTCACGAGCGAAAATGATTTAACCCCGCTCCAATCAGCGTTCCCATTGCTACGCAGGTTCGCCTTGCCATCCACCGACTCTCATCACTTGATCATTTTGGATGACTTACCTTGAATAGCCCTAATGTGCCGGAGAGCTGGTACATCCTACCGAGTCATTTACTTCCACCACCATTTTCCCTTCCTGGAAAGCCTATTTAGATGCAGAAAGGGCTTACATGGCCCAAAGAGCTTTTCGCGCATGCAGTGCACGCAGATATATAAGGCTGCTCGCATAACCACTAGAATTACGACGATTGATATCGTTTAAAATACTTTTTTGATTACACGTCGACTTTCGATTATAATAGGTAGCGTCTGGCTATAGTTCGCACAATTACATAGCCCGACGAAGCAGCACGTCCTCCATATATATCAGATAATAATAGGATCTCTATTATATAATTCTTTGATATATTATATATCTAGGAGCTTCGCCAGAATACATTATACAGCGCCCGTAATCGAGTTCATCAATTATACGCAGCTATTATTTTCTCTCTCTCTCTCTCTCTCTCTCTCTTCTCCTCTCTCTCTCTCTCTCTCCTCTCTTCTTCTCTCTCTCTCTCTCTCTCTCTCCCTCCGCTCAGCGCCTCTCTCTCTCTCTCTCACTGTTTCTCTCTTTCTCTTTGTGTATGTGCCGCGACTCACGTTGGGTGTGTTTTGCGTTAGGGGGAGTTCATTTGTGTGCGTGTATGTGCTAGCATATACTATACATATGCCTTGCGTGTGCTATGCCCATGTGTTGCGGTGTTCACTTAACCGACCTAGCCAAATTGTTCAAGGCGTGACCGTAGTCATTGCCTCTAAGACGGATAGGTCAATTATCATACAAAACGGATTCTAACAACCGACTTCAACTTGATCGTCAAAACGCTATAGAATTACATCATAACATGTCACACAGAAGTTTTGGAGCACGCTTCACTATATGCTAAACGTAGTTTGTTGACCCGGCACCATCACCACTGCCACTCGCACATGTCTTCATAAAACTGAAGGCAAATAAAAATAGAAGACCGTTTTTTAACGTGTTTCACTTGGCTCGCCACTCTATGTTTCTGCTTCAATCTTGGAGAACGCCAGTGTAAACGCGATTCAATTCTCGCATCATGCGATTCTACAAGCTGCATCTGACTATGTCAGATGAGCTAAAAAAAAAAAGGAACTAAACATTACGAAAACCTGATGAAGCAAATTAGCCATTATACGCTATTTTAAGCTACAATTTGACATGTATGATCTATAAATAAGCCTTGTTAGAACTTACCTGCTAAATTATTGTAGCAATCCACGGATAACAACGAAATCTTCATTTCCTGCTGCTCTGATAGCCCATCATTGTTGGTTTTACTTAATTCTGGAGACATGCTGTAGATTGGATTCTTACATGTTAATGCCTTCAAGTAAAGCAGGGCTCGATGGTATTTCCCTGCAGCACCTATAAAGCATGAACACATATATAATAAAAACTAGATAAACATAGGCAAATTATCAACTTAGAAACTACTAGAATCGACCATTTCCATTGTTAAAACAACCAGGAACCTGTAAAACCATGAATATATGTATGCCAGTGTACATATATTTATGGTATCAATAGCTCATAAATGGGACACCCACTACTGTTTTAATATGTTTCAACAAAGATGAATTTATGTTGATAATAAAACTCAAAGATTGAAGGGATGCCAAGAATGTAAGTTTCGACTGTGCGTTTCACAAAAGACAAATGTTTCAAATTTAGACTCGTGTTAGCTGTTTTGAATAGGCACATTTTTCTAGTGTTGTCTAATTACGATAAAATACATAAACAGTGACAGCAAAATAAAGCATAATCACATGAGGATGTATGTGACAGAATGATACAGATGCAGGGTAAATGTGGGGCAAAAAAGTCTGAATGTAGCAAAGTTTAAATTGTATGATATATCACTGCTTTCGCTATCATCAGAAAACCATGGCGACATTCCAAGAAGAAACTCTCTAATCTATCACACGTATACTGGTATTTAGTTGAGGAAAATCAGAGCTAAAACCAGTACAACTCACTCCTGTAGTTTTTTTCCTTGTACAATGTGTTTCCAGCCGTTTTGTATTCTTCTGCCTTGTGAATTTTTTCATCTACGTCATTAGACTTGGAAACACCCGCAGACGTGCCTTCACAGATGCCAATGTCCTCACTAACGACTGCGTCTATCTTTTCTTTCTCGTCTTCTAAACTCTGTTGGTTTCTATTCGAAGTGACATCACCAGAGATATCACAATGATCAGGACTCCCAGCCATATCACCTTGCAGAGACGTTGCTGCTTCAGCCATCGCAGCTCGCACGCGTCCAAGTAATACTTCTTTGGCCAGGTTCACCTGCTGTAGACCAGTCTTTGTGTAGTCTGCAACAATTAAACAGCTAAAGAGTCACAAAATTGAACAAAATTACAACTTATTTTGCTACAATTCACTACAAATTTCCATACTACGGTCCATCGCCGTTTTTTCGCGGTGCGCAAAAACAGGAAAAATGTTGTGGCGGGCTGCGACATGTGTTTGTCGGGGCGCACCACCATTTTTTTATAAAGTATATACATGTAAAATAAAATGCAAATTTATTGTGAAAACAAAAGCTGCCATTTGTGGCCTTTTATTGTTCACTGGAATCAAAGTACATGCATCAACAACCACGACAAATTTAGTAATTTACTGATGTAAATTTTAAAATATGGCTGAAAAATGTTACGACCGGGACTTTCTGGACTCCGGGACCAGCATGTTGCACCGGGACAATCCTGTTGAGACCGGGACACTTGGGACGTATGGCTATGCACACTTACACATAAATATAGTTTTGATGTCAACGCTATAGAATTACATCATAACATGTCACACAGAAGTTTGGAGCCACGCTTTCACTATATGCTAAACGTAGTTTGTTGACCGGCACTATCACCACTGCCACTGCACATGTTTCATAAACTGAAGGAAATAAAAATGAAGACCGTTTTTTAACGTGATTTCACTGGCTCGCATATGTTTCTGTTCAATGAGAACGCCAGTGTAAACGGATTCAATTCTCGCTTTCCTGTACGACTTACAGTAATGCCTTTCCTCACGGAGACGTTTCGATTCCCTTCCTGCCTCCTCACTGCACGAGAGGCGGACATATTGACACACACACACTCACACACACACAGCACGCCCTCCTCATCATCGGCAATTTGTTTTTGTTATATTACGGAAGATTTTCAATCTCGTTTTCCGCTGCTTGTAAAAGACCCGGCGAGAGCTATTGACACAAACCGTCGACTCCCACTGTAGTTCTGGTTACGTTCTGCTTCTGGTTTAGTGCACCATGCAGTTCCATACATGCGAAAACCAAGGCAAAATATTCTGTGCTGAAGTTGTGAGATTAATCCAAGTTGTAAAATGTCAGGCAGTAACTACACAATATAGGAGGTTTTGAAAAGACACTCTACCACGTACTATAGCTACATAATGTGCACGTAACAGTAGTCATGAAAAACTGCCCGTCTCGAGGCATGAAATCACAGTGTCATACACGAAAACGTATAGTAGGCAGAAAACCATTCATACAGTGTTACTATTTTTAGTGTAAGATTCAGAACACCCTGTCACAATATTATAATTTACATTTTCCTAAGATTTTACATATAAAATTAATGCTAATTTTACATTTATACAAACAAAAAAAATTACAGTAGCGACAAGCGCGTTTCTAAAATAAGAATCCAGCAATAATTTTGAGTCAGAAGTTGTGCCACTTACTTGGTATATAATAATGAAGTTTGTGATCTGGTAAACATAATTCCCAGTAAACACTGTACATCTAGTTTGATATTTAATTCATGAACCTTTATTACAATGCATAATTCTGAGTACTAAATCATTACTAAGCCTACCGCACATATTTGTAATAATGTTTACAGTTATACTTTACAGTTATGTCAAGTGCTAATAATACCTAATACTAGCTCTCAGTTACATATATATATCACACTATATATAACTTATTGAGTATGTTCAGAGCAACAAGCATTAAAGAACGTCTGAATTCGATTTCGTCACATACCTTAATGACAAGGTGAAATATTAGGACAAAACAGATATCAAACAGTAATGTTATACATGTGTGTAATATTACTGAAAACTGGACAATCCTCAATAATTTATGTCACACGGGTTCAGGATGTTTATCAAACATACCTCTGTACTTCAATTTCTGCTTCTTGTCATAGTCCTGCATCGCTCGCTGACACAATGAAATGTATTTCTTGATTGCTGGATCTGTAAAGTTACACAAACAAGAGATACAACATAACGCTGGTAAAACCCAATTCAATGCATTAATATATTTTTTACATTATCACTGATGAAAACTATCACTTGCCGAGTCCCCTGGGGCAAGTAACAACAGTGTTGGGCCCTAGAATGTCATCAAAAATGTCACCCAAACTACGAATCATTTTTCATTTATATACCTAAACATTTCATGTTTTCTTAGAGAGCATGCCCATGACCTGCCGATGGCATTTCTTTGTGTCACCAACACTTGCAGTAACGTTGTTGCTGCATAATCTACAACTGACCTATGCTCGCAAGAGGTGTCGACTAGCCGGGTACCCGGCGTTGCTCGGGGGAAAAACGCTTAGGAACAACTTGTAGAACAAATTCAGCAAATATATTTACTTGATTCTAAGGATAGATTCGTAACAGAGAAACAAACAATAAACAATATTCTGACAGTTTGAACGATTCTATGATTCAATGCAGTGAAAGCTTCTGGATATACAACATTGTTATGAAATTTATCATTAATATGCCTCTCTGGCTGTGCACTCTAAATGAGTTAGCATTTCTGGCGTAACGCACTTCCCAGTCTACGTTGATTTCATTTACATATATTAACTACGTATATTAACTTATAGAGTAAACAGCGTACACCGTATACACGCAATGGACAATGCTTCACCAGCACTCGCACATGTACAACTGACTCGCTGCCAATCGAGAAACACCAACTTACGCCCGAGATCGAAACCGAAGCCGAAACCTGCCAGCATTTCTGGCGTAACGCACTTCCCAGTCTACGTTGATTTCATTTACATATATTAACTACGTATATTAACTTATAGAGTAAACAGCGTACACCGTATACACGCAATGGACAATGCTTCACCAGCACTCGCACATGTACAACTGACTCGCTGCCAATCGAGAAACACCAACTTACGCCCGAGATCGAAACCGAAGCCGAAACCTGCCAGCATTTCTGGCGTAACGCACTGTCAGTGCACGTTGATTTCCTTTACACACGTGCATTCTAAAGTGTATGTTGTGTATGCGAAGTAACAGTGTGAGTATTTTTAATAAATTTCTGTTCGATGCTTATTCAGGCCTGCTGCCTATGGACGCCTTCTACTGTTGTACACCACCTATACATGCATAGCTACCCAGAGGCGCCATCTATCAAATAAAATGGGTATTAAAATTTTGACCAAATTTCAGCTACAACCCTAAATGTATCCAAACTGAATATTACTTAGAAGACCAAACTGAATATTACTATTTTTCGTCATGGTTTCACTCGATCACATCAGTCATGGTTGTAAGCAAGAACAGTTCCCCATGCATCCTCCTTTATACCAGCACAGCCAGTTTAGCTCCTTGAAATCTGCACTATACCACCTAATAGCCATCAATAATACCACGCACAGACACTGGATCCACAAGTACGTTGTAACACAGCGATATTCTACACACGTGACTTTCTACAAGTGTCTCCTGATGTATACCTGGTGGGGAGGAGAGACGTTGAGCCTTCTGTAAACTGTACATTGCTGCCTCATGGTCGTGAAGGTGGTAAAGTGCCAGACCACGTCGAAACATCGCCTTGACATTGTCGACCGACATCTCGAGGGCCTTTGTGCTGCACTCCAACACCCGGTCATACTTTATTGGAGAGATATTGAGCAAGGCAGCTACAAAAAAACCGTATAAGACACTGACTGGCACATATCGTGGGAGCAAATGTGTAACATGCGTTTGGACATGCATGCACAGGCGCACATATATATACGTAATACAGCGAGGTGAGGCACTTAAACGATTATACCCAGAATTGAATACTTCTACAACCTGAACACTATTTTTCAAATTTTGTGATTACAAAACAAGGCAAGTTCGCACACTATTTCTGTGACAAGCTACAGTCTTTTACCTTTAATGTCATTCATATCCTATTTCTGTGAAAAAATCTCCTAACATAAAATCTAATAAACAAAGTTTTGTATATCAATATAGAACAAGTGCCGCAGAGCGACAGCGCTCACCTGACGACAGGTGTTCTGATGCTAAACTAACTGGCAAACGAATCAAGAGCACCCTCCCATCGCCGCGTTCGCTCTCCCTCGTTGTCTCTCTCATTCTTTCTCTTTCGCTCTCTCGCTCTTGCTCTCTCTTCCCTTCGCGCTCTCTCTCTCCCTCTCTCTCTCGCTCGATCACACACACTCTCTCTCTCTCTCTCTCTCTCTTTCTCTCTCTCTTTCTCTCTCTCTTTCTCTCTCTCTTTCACTAATCATGATCATGCAACACTGACAACCACAGCCACAGGCACGGGCACAGGCACTTGGAGCGTTTCAATAACAATATAATCGCCCTAAATAAATACAAATCTAATTACTATCAAAAAAGTTCTTAGTTTCTCTACTCTCTTCACCACTGACTGTTATATCATTTTGCGACAAGGCGGCTGCCAAATGTCTCAATGACCAGCAAACACCTACGCCCACTTGCCCACTTCCACTTGCACGCTGCGTGCCGCTGCACGCTATGCACACTTGCATAAAAATAAAAACTATATTTATGTTGTAGTGTGCATACCATACGTCCACAGTGTCCCGGTCTCAACAGCATTGTCCCGCGTGCCAACATGCTGGTCCCGGAGTCCAGAAAGTCCGGTCATAAATTTTTCACCATATTTAAAATTACATCAAGTAAATTACTAAATTTGTCGCTCTCTTGTGATGCATGCTACTTTGACTTCACCTGTGACAATAAAAGGCCACAAATGGCAAAAGCTTTTTTTTCACAAATAAAATTTGCATTTTCATTTTACATCTATATGACTTATATAAAACAATGGTGGTGCGCCCGACAAACACAGTGTCGCAGCCCGCCACAACATTTTTCCGTTTTTGCCCCGCGAAAAAATGGCGATGGAACGTAGTATGCCGAAATTTATTTAGGAATTGAGCAAAATAAGTTGTAATTTGTTCATCTTTGCTGACTCTTTAGCTTGTTTAATTGTTTGCAGACTACACAAAGACTGGTCTACAGCAGTGAAACCTTGGCCAAAGAAGTACTACTTGTGACGCGGTGCGAGCTGCGATGGCTGATAGCCAGCAAACGTCTCTGCAGAGGTATGAGCTGTAGCCTAATCCTTTGCATATCTCTGGTGATGTCACTTCGAGTAGAAACCAACAGAGTTTAGAAGACGAGAAAGAAAATGAAAGATAGACGCAGCGTTAGTGAGGACATTGGCATCTGTGAAGGCACTGCTCGTTGTTCCAAGTCTAATGACGTAGATGAAAAAATTCACCAAGCACGAAGAATACAAACGGCTGGAAAACATCATTGTACAAGGAAAAAAATACAGAGTGAGTTAGCTACTCGTTTAGCTCTGATTTTCCTCACTAAAATTACCAGTATACGTGTGATAGATTTGAGAGTTTCTTCTGGAATGTCCCGATGTTTCTGATGATAGCTGATAAGCAGATGATTATATCATACAATTTAAACTTTGCTACATTCAACTTTTTTGCCCCACATTTACCCTGCATCTGTATATTCTGTCAATACATCCTCATGTGTTATGCGTTATTTTCGCTGTCACTGTTTATGTATTTTAGTCGTAATTATACAACACTAGCAAAAATGCTGCCGTATTCAAAACAAGCTAACACAGTATCTAAATTTAAAATTGTCTTTTGTGAAACGCCACAGTCGAAACCTTCACATTCTTGCTCCCTTCAATCTTTGACTTTATCTATCAACATGAATTCTCTTTGTTAAACATATTAAAACATGTATGGTGTCCCCCATATTATGAAGCTTGTATCATAAATATAGTACACTGTGCATACATATCATTCATGGTTTTACATCGGTCCTGGTGTAACAAGAACCATGGTCGATTCTAGGGTTGGATTTCTAGTATTATAATTTGTCTATGTTTATCTAGTTTTATTTATATAGTGTTCATGCCTTTCATAGTGCTGCAGCGAAATACCATCGAGCCCTGCTTCACTTGAAGCATTAACAATTAAGAATCCAATCTACCAGCATGTCTCCAGAATAAAGTTAAAACCAACAATGATGGGCTATCAGAGAGCAGAAAATGGAAGAATTTCGTCCGTATTCGTGGATTGCTACAATAATTTAGCCAGTAAGTTCTAAAGCGCTTATTTATAGATCTACATGGTCAAATTGTAGCTTAAATAGCCGTATAATGCGCTAACTTGCTTCATCAGTTTTCGAATGTTTAGTTCCTTTTTTTTAGCCTCATCTGACAATAGCAGATGCCAGCTTGGTAGAACGCATGAGCCCGTGCGTCCGTCTCGTTGCGTTCCGTGCTAGTCAATCGTTGGCCACAATTAACTTACGCTCGCTCTACGTCGTACGATGATTCGGACCCGTTCGGGGGGGGATGTCAAAGCGAGTTTGGGATGTCGCGGGGTGTCAATATGATCAAAGAGTCAAGGGTAAACGAAGGGGAACATTCCCTCCTTAACTTACGGTCATAGGAGGAAGATGCAACAGAATTGCGGCACAAACTAAAACGGCTCATCTAGGCTCACTTGATAGGCGTGTCATAGCATCATAGTAGGAAAAGCCATCACTGTGTTGAAATAGGAGGTCCACAGTGTCACGTCAATCGGGCACAGGCAGATTTTACACATTTTCTGAGGACATGCGTCTGACGGAGCGCATTGAAAAACTTTTTTGTCTTCACGCATGACCTAGCATTTTTAGCTCATCTGACATAGTCAGATGCCAGCTTTAGAATCGGCTTGATCGTCCGTCCGGTCCGTCGCGTCCGGTTCGTCCGGTCTCCGGTCGTCCGTCGTCGTCAACAGTGGGCACAAATCTTAACCGCTCGACGTATACGGTCACGCATATTGCGGGCGTTGGGGCGGGATCTCAAAACGATTTGGAGCTCGAACGCTGGGTGTCAAGTTACGTCAAAGTCAAGATGTGTAAAGAAGGGGAACATATCACTCCTTAACTTATGGTTATAGGGAGGAAATGCAGAATGCGGCCAAATCTAAACGCTGCGACCTAGGCTCGGTGAAGTCGGTGTTTCTATCAGCATTCATGGTAGGAAAAGCCATCACTGTGCCGAAATTGAGTCACCATCAAGTCAATGGGCACAGGCAGATTTTAGACATTTTCTTGAGACATGCGTCTGACGGAGCGATTGAAAAACTTTTGTTGTTTCAGAAGGTGACTAGCATTTTATGGCCTTATATGAACAAGACCATGAAAGTCCCTTTCTGCTGACGGGGGGGGGGCATGCGCCAAAGGTATAAGTGTCGATAACCTTTACCCTCAAGAGGAGGGTTAACATTGATTGTGACTTAACAAAGGACGTGAACTGTCTTTGCTATTAAGAGCCCCCCCCCTACCCCCTCCCCACCACCCCCCCCCCCTTCCCCCACCCTCCCACCTCCATCTCATAGTGCTGTCCAATGATATGTGTGTGCGTGTCTGCATATCTGGACAAAATGTGGTACGTCACGCTCGCTGATTAATCGTATATCTGTAACGCCAAGGTTACACGCCGATTTTACGCAAATCTACGACCCGAGCCCAGCCTCTCGGTCTTGTTATGGCTTATTGAAAGACCATGAAATGTACTTTCTGCGACATGTGATAGTAATGTTGGATAACCTTTGACCCTCTAGTAGGAGGGGTTAACATGTGACTTGTTTACTCTTAGGAAAGTAATTTGACTGCGCGCGTTTGCTAGTCTAGAATGTTACATGCCTGGATGATGAGGCTACAATGTCCACAGTAAAATATTCAAGCTAATGTGGTGGTCGAAAGAAGGTTTATGCTCCTTAATATCGTCTATAATTTCTATTGGCATTCTTGTTACTGTCAGTGTGTACATTGATAACTTATGCCCTGCCAAGTGGCCACTGCCATGCCATGTGTGTGATAGTACGGTGTGTAGTTTTTGCCTGCATTAATTAGTTACAGGTGCGCTGCTCTATTTCACCTGTAGGTCTTGCGTAGCGTAGATGATGAATTCTTACCTATTTCTGTCTTGCAATATTGTGCATGAACTACGTACGATGGGAGCTTCATCTTACATCTAAGAACACTCAAACGGTACGCTGCCATCTCGTTGCAACTTCATAACGATCCCAACGAACATTTCTTCGCAGCAAGGTCCGTATACATCAGTGTCGAAATAAGGGCTATCCGTTTGCCGTACTTGTCCAT
>NW_014577538.1:88767-105163 GCF_000485595.1 Priapulus caudatus | reverse complement strand
ATTTTATTGAAACGCACCAAGTGCCTGTGCCCGTGCCTGTGGCTGTGGTTGTCAGTGTTGCATGATCATGATTAGCTCTAGTAGTAGTACTATAGCCAGCGTACAGTTGCCACAGGCCTGCGGCAACTGTACGCGGGCTATAGTACTAGAGCTAGATCATGATCATCTGTTAAATGTGATGTTTTGAATCAATGTCAATGACAATGTTTACCGGCCACAGACTACAGTCTACAGACGTCGACGAGAGCTCGAGTTCACAAAGATGTAATAACTAATATCACAAATTTACGAATTAACCTAAACTAATATTGTTGACCGCCAGTAACCATGTTTTAATGTAAATTTAATGTTATTAAAAACTTCCATCTACTTGCAACATACCAGAGCACGACCACGACCAAGGCCTAACCAAGGAACCAAGGCAATCATCCAGCGCCACCTATAGCAAAAAACTGGCGATTTTACTTACCGATAGGTGGCACTTGGAAGCTAACCTGTATTTCGACTTTCGCATATTCCTGATATTCTATTACTGAAAAACATACCACGGACCCACGGGCCACGGAACAACTGACAATGTTGTAATGCCAAAGTTGGAGGTGTAATCTGATTAAAAGCACGAGAGTAGGTAGGTAAATATAGATTTTACTGCTTTCTGTATTTTTGTGTGTTAATAGGGCCTACCTTGTTGCACTAAGTTACCCTACGACTACGTCTACAAAAGTCTTACTTAATAGGAAAGTCTACGAAAGTTCTACTCAGTTAGGCTACTGTGTAACTTGTTGTTACTTCCGCCCAACGGAGTTGGAGGAGGTTATGTGATCGCTCTCGTGCGTTCGTGTGTTCGCGCGATCGATATTAGCGCGTCGAGTCAGCGAGCCAGCCAGCCAGCGCAGCGAGCCAGCGAGCGTGTACATGTGAGCGAGCAGCAGCAACGAGCGGCTGCTACGAGCGAGCGAGCAGCAGCAAGCCATCAAGCCAGCGTGTATATGTCAGTACGCTGGCGTATATCGTCCGTTATTCGTTTGTTCGTGAGTCGTATGGCGTACGGCGTATGTCGCAGGCGGAGGTATGCACTCTCCGTGAGTGCACTCTGTCTAGTTTCTGTTTGTTGTCAATGTCTTTGCCAGTGACATTGGGACTGGAGTGGAATTTGTATTCCAAGTGATTACCGACACCTAATCATGATAACATCGAATCTCTCGTAGACAAGATATACACTGTAACTCTGTTTACTCTGTTCTGTGTTATTGTTATTATATGCAGTTCTGTAAATGACAATCTAGTTTACGTTTAGCAGGTTACCTTGGGAACCAGTGACAGTGCTGTGCTATGCGTAGTATTAGCCACCACATGTTTAATTGCTTCCCGCAACTCAAATACTCCTCTATAACACACAGAACTACTCGTACACATGCCAATGTGTACAATCTTACAAAAGATGTGAGACTCGCAAGCCATTTTAAAAGATGATACACTCGGATCTCATGTCACATTAGATAGATCTATACAATAATGTAACCCAAACCTACTCTTGTTGGGTTACATTATTGTATCTAATGTCACGTTAGCTCTAGTAACTATAGCCCGCGTACCAGCGGCAACCGTACGCGGGCTATAGTTACTAGAGCTAATGTCACGTGTCCATTAACCCCAGAGCGTACAACGCTGAAATAGAAAAACCATGGTGTCGTTTCAGCAAAATTAATAAAGTTTACCTACCTTATTTTGATACTTCTCTACCGGAATATTATGCAGGAGTCATAGCTAGCCAATATAAGATCAACCGCTTGTCTCTACGATGTTCCTATGCCGAGATATAAAGCAATAAAAATCGAATACTTCTAGGTAATCCTAGCGCCATATCACCTAGTAACACGCCTCTCCCGCGTTTAGTGACTGCATAGCTATATACAACACATATGTTTTGAACATGTGTTGTATATAGCTATGCAGTCACTAAACGCGGGAGAGGCGTGTTACTAGGTGATATGGCGCTAGGATTACCTAGAAGTACTCGATTTTTATCGCTTTAAGTTTATATCTCGGCATAGGAACATCGTAGAGACAAGCGGTTGATCTTATATTGGCTAGCTATGACTCCTGCATAATATTCCGATAGAGAAGTATCAAAATAAGGTAGGTAAACTTTATTAATTTTGCTGAAATGACACCATGGTTTTCCTATTTTAGCGTTGTACGCTCTGGGGTTAATGGGCTCTTGGTAGTATATATAGTGGTATTGATTAGCTATCACTATGCCATTAAAGCGGCCCGAGTGCGCCTGTTCTGGTGTGATCTATCGTGATTATAGCTCCAGTACTAGTATATAGCCTTTATTACGCTGCAAAGTATTGCTCAGGCTATTGTGCTAGATGTACTGCACTTGCCTATACACATCTTAATTTGCCTCTCAGTGCAATGAATTATTAAACATCTCCCTTTGTATTAGCTTAATTGTGAAGGTGTCTCAATACTGAGAGGGTTGATCACTGAGTTTTGCCTCAAGTGCTGTAGTCGGTTGAAACAAATGCAGGGGTAGAAATTAACTTTTGAACACGGGAGTCCAACAGACTCCCTATCCTCAAAAAGAGGGAGTCCGCAGTCTGAGGTTCAAAATTAAAGATATTAACAATAACGCATGTGCTTATTTTTAAGATTCATGCGGGTGCATGTCTGCCAACTTTTCTTTGGACATTAGCTGAAAAATACGGTAATTCCGCGAGACCATTCTCTGGAACGAACTAGTTAGTATGGCAGAATTTTCATGGAGTCACACGGACTCCTGCATATGTCAAATCAGGGAGTCCGACAGTAAATCAGGGAGTATTTCAGGGAGTATATCAGGGAGTAAATCAGGTCTCTGCATGTGTTCAGATGATTCATAGTGGAATGAGTTCACAGATGTGAGCTCTGGCAACATGAGGAGATGTAACCCAGTGTCACAGTTTGACTATCGAGGTTTGCGTGGTTTTTTTTTACTCTTGTTTTGCAACCGAAAACAGGGTCGTCGTAAACTGGTCAGAACTGGATCACCAAGGTTATCCTGTCGCTGTCTAGAGTCAGCTGCATAGTCACACGTGTTTCGTAGCAATTGGCTGTCAGGCTAGCGCCGATCCCCCAATGTAATTATGAATGCAGCCAAAAAGGAACGAGAGAACTATTCGTTAGCCTGGTGTGTGAAGCCATGGCTGTCAACCTGGGTGGAAGCACAGGGTGTTTGGTGCTCTCTGCTTCCATGCCGAAGAGCCGGTAACCTAGCTGGCTGATGACAAGTGAGATGATGCGTTGATAACCACGCCCCGCGGGGATGCTGCACAGACCTTGCTGTATCCTTTTCTGGCATCCCGTCACCATTAACGTAGAATAAATCGCGGAGGTTTTTTAATGGGGTTCTCCTGAGTTATCCCTAGTGACTAGTCACTCAAGAAATAACTAGTTTTTGTGTTTGTCTCTATTTTCCTGTCTTCCCCTTTGTCTTATATATAGTTATTTATATCTATCTATCCGGCCACCCCCGCTATTTATTCCCAGTCTGCTGGTAGCTAGCATGTGCAGTCGACAGATATCACGTGCTTGCAAGTTGCACACTGTCTAGTAATATTTGGATGAGGTCCTGCAGCAGCAGCAGCGAGCTTGCACCAGCAGCGAGCTGAAGGTCTGGCAAGAGGCCAGCTGCAGCAAAATCCTGGTTATTACGCATGTTCTAGTTACGCGTGACCGGTTCAGAGGAAAACATGCTCGTCCACTTATTCATCCATGACTGAGGCCAAACAGAATGCCGAGTGTGTTTCGGATTACATGACTGGCCGGATAAATTATAGCGGACCCTAGTGCATTTTCACTTCATCCACTAGGAAAGAAAACTTCCATGTCCCCCAAAACATGGTGTTTCGATAGAGCAACGACATCGTGTCTTGTTGATGTTTCTTTTGGTCTCAGAGCTGATGATATACTGTGCTTGGTCATACTGTGGCGAAAGAAAACTGTAACTGTACGGTAAGTTTCCTACGCACCCTAGCTCTAGGAACTATAGCCCGCGTACGGTTGCCGCTGGCGCTGTCGATTAAGTCTGCTAGACAAGCATCCGTCTTCTTTGTGTGCTAGCACATAGTGGTGCATGAAGTACATCAAGTTTTTCGTGTTATGAATTTCAACAGGTGTTGCTGAAGAGTGAAAAGAAGGTGTGGTGTGCTTTCTCGAACAAAAGTAAATGCTGCAGAACGTACGTGTGTGTGTGCCTTTGAGCATTCGTTTTATGTCGGATTACCTCCAGTGATGTAGGTATTAGCTACATGCACGTTTACTAGTACTTGCATGCATTGCTATCATTCAATTTCAAACGTATGCTACTGTCTGCCAGTTATTTCTTTTGCATATTTTTAGCTCATCTGACATAATCAGATGCAGCTTGTAGAATCGCATGAGCGTGCGTCCGTGCGTCCGTCCGTGCGTCCGTGCGTACGTCAACAGTTGGGCACAAATCTAAACGGCTCGACCTAGGCTCGAATCACTGTGCCGAAATTGGAGGTCACAGGTCAAAGGTCAATGGGGCACAGGGCAGATTTTAGACATTTTCTGAGGACATGGTCTGACGGAGCGATTGACAAACTTTTTTGTTTTAGCGGTGACCTACCATTTTTATGGCTTTATTGAAAGGACCATGAAATGTACTTTCCGCTGACATGCGAAGAGTAAGTGTCGGATAATCTTTTGACCCTCAAGAGGAGGGTTAAACATGGATTTTTTTACTGTTAGAAAGAATTTTACTGCCGGGTTTGCTAGTAGAATCTATACATGCCTGGACGTATGAGGCTACAATGTCACAGTGAAATTTCAAAAGCTAAATTTGGTTGAAGAAGGTTTATGCTCCTTAAATCGTATAATTTCTATGGCATTCTGTACTGTCAGTGTGTTACATGTAACTTATGCCACTGCCAGTGCATGTGATGGGGATAGTACTGTGTAGTTTTTGCCTGCGTTAATTAGTTACAGGTGGCAGCTCTCTATTTCAGCCTGTAGGCTTGCGTAGGTAAATGGATGAGTGCTTACCTATTCCGTCTTGCAAATAGTTGTTGCTACTACGTACGATGGGAGCTTCCATCTTTTATCTTAAGACACTTAAACGTACGCGCCATCTCATGGCAACTTTCATAACGATCCCAACGAACATTCCTTCGAGAAGGTTTCTGATACCATCCTTGTGCCTTCCACTGTTTCGGCGCGTATGTGAACACATTTGGGACTAACAGGGTTTACTAGAATCCCACCACTCCACCACAGATTCACCGCAGTAGACGTGAGATGAGCGCTGTCACTCTGCGGCACTTGTTAATGGTTGAGAGTGTCATGTGGACTATGTCTCAGGTTTCATGGGTTGGTCAACTAGTGAATTGAGCGAATTCCTTCTTCTGCCAGAGCAAATGATAACGACATAGATACTTTTTAGTTGCGTAGGTTTTGAAAGCTATTGAAGGAATAATTGCTTGATGATAATAATTAAAATCTATTAATGAATGTTATTGGTGCTTTTTCATGATACTGATGCTTATTAATATGCAGTCATAACGTGCGAAATGCACATGACAACGTCACTTTATGAGGAAAACATTTTGCTGGCTGTATGAATGCAACTGAGTGTTGTGGTGCTGTTGCTATGTTGTTATTGATCCGGAGCTGTTCTAATGAAGCTGTATGTGAAGTAGGGTGGCACCTGCTGGCATCGGCAGCAATAAATACCGGCACTGCTGCGTGCAAGTGACCTGGTGTGTGTTTCGCAATCATAACATGGTACGTGGGTAGTGTGCACCTTTTATTATTAGTTGTTACGAGAACGCTAACCGAAAAACCGAGCTTGTGGTGGATTTGCCGTGATGCACATGATATTCATTATATACATTGTGATTAATTGATTTATTTGTTTATTTATTTATTTAATGACAGTAGATTGGTAAAAGATATCTAAACATGATCTTGCAACCTCTTCACCGACAAACCTGCATATTTCTATATTTCGATTTATCCATTCAGTTTATTACTAAAAAAAATCATGAGTCTAAATGGTACTGACTCTATGTGCAAAAAAGTTTGGAAGTTGCTGTTATTAGGATAAGTAATATTAATTGCAAATATTAATTGAACGGTTAATTAAAATGCCAGCTTCCTGGGTTAGTTAGCTTAGTCTTGGCTTCTTGTCGGCTATGGGCTCCTTATCATGTCTTTGTGGTAGCAGATGATTGATATTAATATTGATCAATCTTGATCCTGGTTTATAATTACAGATGTACGGGGTCTGCTGATTGTTCTTTGTGAATGAAGATACTATTTTTCCCTACCGTGTTACGATCTATGTGAAATTTTTGCGTCAAAACCGTTCGAATTGGCAACGCCGAGTTAAAAATTGAATCGAGCACGTACGTCTGTGTTTGTTTATGTGATTCGTCTGCCAGGGTTTCATGCAAACATGTAGAAGGCGAGTAGGGTAAAAACAGATGTGCCAATAAGCTTTTCAAATAAACCTCTTTATTTGATAGCTTCCAATTTGATAGTGGCAGACTGGCAGTGCTGGGTGTGATACATTTCTGCTACGAGTGCCATGTGGTCTAGATTTCTGACTTTTTTGTAGTGTAAGCCAAGCATCATATATTTTTATATATCAACGAAACATTACACCCGCCTGCGGTTTACTTACGGTTCGATCGTATCTGATTTTACGTCGGCTGGCAGCCCCATTAAATCAAGGAAACGAATTCGGCTAGTATATGTGAACGTAGCCTGGGTATATGTGATATGTAATAACCTGCGGCTGCCATTGCACTCATACTTATGACCTGGAAAGTCGTTTTAGTTAGGAAGCTCAGGGTACATATAACCAAGAGTTAGTAGGCCTACATAATAGAAATAATACAAATAATCTCTATTATGTACTCTTGATATAACTAACGCTCGTAGGGTCTATGTTTCCCTGACCTCTGTTTGACCTGGCTCGTTTAGCTATTTCTGACTAACCCTAACCCTATATATATATATATTAGTCAGAAATAGCTAAACGAGCCAGGTCAAACAGAGGTCAGGGAGACATAGACCTTATCTGCATAACTAACCTCCTAGATGTAATGGTTATTGAATGTAAATAGCTTCAAACTGTGACCAGTTATTATCACAGAAACTCTGTCATATTACAAAGGCGGCGTGACGTAAACGTTATTACATATAGCAAGGGTGGGTGTGGGGGGGGGGCATTTGTGTAGGCCAACTGTTTTTCCCTGCGAGAACGTCTAGCATGTCATGTACAAAAAAAACGTAATATGCTCTGCAGGGCTCGAATTCGAATATGATCGACGTGAGTTAATCTCGTTTTCACGGAATGCGTCAACCGCCTAAATAGTAAATATTAAGTCACCTAGCCGTGAGCGTGGGGTGAGCGTGGGTTGGGCGTAGTTGGTGCCTCGCCGTGTGTAACTAAACATTGAGTGGCACACTACAAGATTACAAGCCAGATAGACCCAGAATGACGTGTAGACTTTGAACTCTCGACACTCGCGCTAGTTTGCGTGCTCTCTCAACTCCGCATATATATAGGCTGCAACGCGAGCCCCCGAAACTAAAAAGTTGCAGCCAAGTACAACCGAAAGATGTGCTTTATCTCTCTCGCCATTTGCAGTTCTAAGCGATCTTCTAGAAGATTATCTGATCATGCAGTCTGTGCGCCTGCGTGAATAGCGCGTCAAATGTTCGAGTCGGAATTACGACAGTGTTTTATCTGTGCATTTCGCTGAAACTTTGAACCATTCGAAGGACGACAACGATTGACTAGAGTCGTGTGTGTGTGTCGGCCATATTTGCGATATCTAAGAAGAGCGATTGTTTTGAATGCATGTGTAAGCGCGTGTGCGAGGTTTCTACAAGACACTGTAAACATGTCGCATGCTAAAATAGACTACCCTTACCAGGTATGATAGTCAAGCATGTTTATTTGTATAGTCACGGTCCAGGAATTGCAGGCTGGTTCTTACAATAGGTCTGCATGTTCTCTTCTCCTCCGTGTGCTATTTCACTTGATCACAGGAAAGTGAAATGAAGTCGCAATTATCCGGAAGACTTCATTAAAACGTTTGTAGTCGTTCGTATGTCCAGCTGCTGCAGTTCTGTGGTCTGGATTTGCTATCATCATCACTATGTGTTTTCTTTGTACGGCTACAGTTGCGAATCGTAATATATATGAGACAGAAAGATGAATACTGTTGTGGTGGCATGTGTGTTCGTCCATTCTCTGTCATTAGCATATTTGGTATAAGAAGGTGAGAACTTAGAATATGGATGCACATGTATACTCTTTTGCGTACTTGAGAGAAATTTTAAGAGAAACGGCATGGGTATTCATTGAGTCATAGGTTGAGAACATGGTCTGACTTCATCAGTTTGAATGTTTCCCCCAGCCCTGGCACATAATACATATAATTTCTATTAGATCTAGCTAATTTCAGAATAAGATGTCGTTTTTTATGCCGTCCCAACAGGTGCGAAAATTGATCCAATCAACCGTCATCTCTAATCATGTCTTTTCTCTTTGTTGAACACAGTTGGTGAAGATGGATGAGGAAGCCATGGACAACGTGATCCCGATGGATACCTACATTCTTCCGAACACTAAAAACACTCTAGTCATCCCCGTCCAGTACAGAGCAGCGGAAGGAAGGGGAAGCGGAGAAGGTACCGATAGGTTCTCTGGTTTAGATTCGATCATTCAGTGCACACAGCACATTCACTATTACTATTTACTACCATGCAGATTAGGTCTACACATTCAAACCATTTCATGTCAGGGTTTTTCTCGATAAGTATATTGTGTCATAAAGCATATATGTTTTGTGTGCATCTGTTGTTATATTTTGAAGGTTCAAATGATAAAAATTGAAGACAATAAATTATTATATAAATGTTAATTGTTATAGTGAAATGGTTACATATAAAGTATATATATATAATTTTAGACAAAAATAACGTGTACATATCACAGTGTGAAACAAAATGCAAAACTTCGAAAAAATTCGAATGGACAGGTTATACTGTTCTTTCCTTGTTCTATTTTCAAAGCAAAAGTATGTCTGTGGATTCGGCATGTTAGCGAAAGGACCCTGACCTAGAACTGCTACGTTATACATTCTTGTTCTATATCATGCCACATCTCTCTGCTTTGGCCATCTGGTTACTCTTAGAAATGAAATGTGATTCACTGGTGTTGCCACTAGATTATGTATGTAGTTCATATGCACAGCGACTAACAACTGTCTTTCTGCTCTCTTTCTCTTTCTCTCTCTGCTGCTGCTGCTTCTCTGCGCATCTCTGTACGTCTATCGCGTCTGTCTACAGTGTCTGGGCCACATCTCGTGATTCCATCACCCGGTGGCAGTGCGTACAGTAGGAATCTCACCAAGAGTAAGTCGTCACTGCAATCGCGTCGTCGCAGTGTGTTGATAGATGTGCGTGTATTTTGGCCGTCACTGTAGTTGTGCCGATGTGCATCGAAATGTGTGACAAAAAGCATCGACGTAGTTATGACGTCATTAGTCTATGATGTCTCCGAAGTGAAGTAATGTGCCTTAGTTATAACATTTTATACTTATGATAGTCGTAACTGTTTTGTTTATTATGTTACTGGCAACAGGCCCATGGTTTCTACTAGTTTGTGGTTTTACGGAGTTGACGATTTGAAATTTGGTGTTTCATATTTTGCGTGTCGCTACCACGATATGTGAGATATCACCAATAATAAGATGGGGGGGATGGAAGGAATAATAACGATTTTTGAATCAAGATTTATTTATCGCCATTACATGCGTGCCATGTGACAACCATGGCTGATATGTGGAATGCATTTTTTTGCTGCAGGTATCGAAATTTGCGTGTTTCTCGCGGACAAGTCCGGCGTCGAGTTTTCAGTGGATGGAGGCAAGATGGCCACCGCGCAGGACCTCCACGAGCTTGTCGTTGAACTATTGGAGCTGACGTCGATAGCCCGAGACCTGTTTGCACTGTGGGTCACGTCACCTCTGCTCGGTAAGCAACGCGTTCCATCCGTTGAGCTTTTCCGATCCAAAAGCGTAGATATCGGTGGTGTTGGGAATCGTTACATTTGACGAGCGGAGGAACGGAAAACTAGACGTAAAAGTAAGATGTGTAGGGAACGTGGCTGGGAAATGAATCTGCATAGTTTAACTTGTCACATGCAACTATAGAGAGTTAGTATTCGTTTTGAATTTTTTATTGAAAAGGTGGCATGTCGTGCTTTACCCGTGATTTCGTCACCTCGGTTTAATGATCTTAATCTTTTCTTTGTAGAGATTCAATTGAGACCACATCATATTCCATTCAGAGTTGTGCAGCAGTGGCCAGACCTAGTGCAGAAGTATACTTCAGCCACGGCTGAAGAAATCATCCAAGGTAAGTGAGAGTAGCATCACTTCCTTCTCAGTTTTGTTGTTGGTTTTTAGCTCACCTTGAAATCGTCAAGATGAGCTATTGCCATGGGCCGTTAATTGTCCGTCGTCTGTCCGTCCGTCCGTCAACATTAATTGGCTACGGTCAACGATAACTTGAGAACCGTTTGACCCATATGTTTCAAATTGCATACAGTTGTTACTCCTATGGGAGATATGTGAACGTCCTATTTTGGAGCGCGCCAGTTGACCTACTTTCGAGCCACGCCCACTTTTAGGCAAAAATGAAAATGGCCATTTAGATTCACTCGATTTTGTTAAATTTACCTACCTACCTACCTATCTAATCATACCTACGTGTAATATTGTGTTTTAGATTCTTCATTACAGTAATTTGACTGGAATATTTTATTGCTTTTATTTGCATGATAATCAAAAACCAAAATGGCGATCATTTAGGAGTAGCGCCATCTCTCGCCCAGATTTCAGACTTTCAGATCTGAAACATTTATTTTAGCATCAAAACTAACCCTGAAACAAAGCAGTGAAATTTCTGTTAGTATAAAACAGGGAATAAGGATATTTGATCACATTTCGGTCCGTCATAAATGAAACACTTACCAAATTTTAAACATCATCTCCCTCTTCTATCACACCCAAGGCGAGCTATAGTGTCATTGACACTTTCATTTGTTTCTTGGATGCTTTCTGCAGTGTCTATTTGTCTAGTTTATGTATGTTGTTATGCTGACAGTGTTGTTATACATTTCAACATCATTATTAGCATTACGAACATTGTCAGCATTATTTGTACTACCATTTAACGATGTTGGAATATGCATAGAATGGAAACGTAAATTGAGATAACTGTTGGGCATTGGCATAGCTGTGTGATATCACCATCTGCATATTTGTATATTTTGTGTACCGTTGAAAATTGAAATACCGGTCACATTTATTCAATAATCCACAACAATGGCATAGATCTAACCTTTTTCAGATGAGCCCGTTCTCATGTTCCGAAGAAATGTGTTTTTCTCTAAGGCGAGAGAAATGCGAGAGGTGAGCTAGTACATGTACATGTGCGCCGAAATCGGTGGACATACCCACTTTTCACCCCTCCGCTCCACATTCAGGGAACCCTCCCGTTCAGACTTCCCACAGGTCCATCCCTGCTAACAGTTAGCAGAAAATTTGCCATTTTCCAGTAATAAACTCCGCTGCAATCAAACCAATGACCTTTATAGACAGGTCTTCATTCTACGTTGCAGACCACTAACACAGGTGCGACTGTAATTCACATTCACATTCCTGCGCATAATGTCCTTTCTGCTAGGCGACCGATGCTGAATCTTTACGACTTCTCTACGAGGAAGCCAAGTTTAACGTCGTGGAGAGTAGATGTCCGTGCTCGTCCGCTGATTGTGAGAAGCTTGCTGGGCTGCAAGCCGTCATAGAGCATGGGCAATACGACCACAACCAGCACAAACCAGCGTTCTACAAGTGAGCAGTAGTGCATGAGTACACGTGTGGCACATCCCGCGAATCGATGCATGTAATAATTTCCGTGGTCCGGAAAGTGCGAATAACTTTTAACTTTGAACTAGCTACAAGGGTAACACTACATGCCCCTTTGTTTACGAAATGCGATTATTTTGGTGGTTACAGTATTCGTCATCATAAGTGCCTGCAATTAACATACTTGTTGTCCTCTATTCAATGCGCGAAGAAATAAGGTACGCAGCTATCTGCCTGAGTACATGTGCAAGTCAAGTTGGTTGAAAACTAAAGCAGAGACGAGAATATCACATCAGCACATGCGAATGTCAACAAAGGATCCTCAGGATGCACTGTACACCAAGTATCTCACTCATGTCTGGAATATGCCATTCTATGGGTAAGAGCCCCTAGGAACCTATGCGTAGAGAGAGATGCACAGTGCACTGTATGTATGTATGTGTTGAAAAGTTCCTGTTAGCTGTGTTTGTGCACACTACATTAGTAGGGATGCCTGCTCTTCAGTCAGTATCTAAGGAATGATCATGTAGATGTGAGGGAGACGTACTGTTTAAAACAACTATGTGGAGTATATGGGGGATGCTTAGTTAAAAACAAGAAGTTGGTCTTACTTTTGACTAGCTAAAATTTCATTTCACGATGGGGAAGGCTAAAATTGCCACTAATGCTCCATAAAATTCCATTAAAAATACCAGTCGAATAAGCCTTCATGTTTTTGTAGTTGGCAAAACATTCTTCGTGCGAGAGCGGCTATTTTAATTTGCTACTCTAACAAGCAGCTAGTCGCACCATCGGCTATCAGAGTCTCACTGAAGGAATTGGGTTTTTCAGGTCGGCCTTTTTCAAAGGTCAAATTGAAAGACCGGCAGGCATACTCGGGACCTGGACACAGAACCCGGATGTGGAGGTGTTTGTAGCCATCAATTCGGAGTGCGTGAACATCATTGACAGGGAAAAGCATGTAAGAATTTACTGCAATTTTCAAGTGTCTTTAAGCTCACAAAAATTTTCATTGTATTGACCCAGTACCTTACCCCCACCTCTAGTACACTTGGACCGGCGTAATATCGTGTAGTCGTACCCCAAACAGGCCGATTGGCTTTCTTCCATACACTCTGCTGTTGTGAATTTTGGGGGTTTGGCAAGTTTTGTAAAGGTGTGTACTTATTAAATAGGCTGTGGTCTTGTAACTTTTGTCGTAACATTACTGCACATGTGTACACACCACAGTGGTACTTCTGTGAAGCGTTTTAGAGCCGTGAAGGCATATGTGGTGTAAGGTGAGGTCAGTAAAGAGAGAGGAGTGCATTCTACTGAGTTGTTTACACCATATAACAGCCTCTAAAAGGAAAACGCCATAGACTCCCTTGATATAAATGCATGTCCATTTATAGAGGTGACCTCTGAAACAGGTTTCACTGTAGCTTGTGTGCAAGTACATGCGTGTGGGAATTTTTTTATGTGTTGCTTCAGGAGCTGACACTGTCTGTACCGTTTGAGAAGTTGTCGTGGGAGTACATGCAGCCACCGTGTCAGGGACAGGAGGGGCGCATGCCGTGCCTCTTTCTGCAGTTCATGTGTTGTGAAGACAGGTCTATGGTGACAAATTTACTCCAGGTGTTCTCCAAGCAGGTAAATATGGACAGCTTACGATTTAAGTCCATTTAAGTGAATATCTCGGTTCAGGCAGAGTTTCTTTCTCTTGCGATGTCTCTCGAATAAAAACACCCGCATGTTGTCACTCATTTTAGAATGTAGGGTCATAGAGGGAAAAATTCATCCCTTACCTCGAACAGGAAGTTTAAGAGTAACACTGCAGTGGACATGTCCATGGTCAAAATAGTTGATATTGCACAGTAGAAATTTGTGCTTAATACAAACAAATACCCATTTAACTGAAGGCAAATTAGCTAAAGAAGCTAAAAAACTGTGGTTACATTGTCGTTTGATTTATTTTCATACATCATAACTATAAATACCCATTGGCTAGGAGGTCAGGAGAGCAGCTATTTATTACATTGCATACGTGCTATACATGCATTATGTTAATTGGATATTCTTTATGTTCTAGGCGGCCATGATGGACGCCATGATAGAATCGTGTGTGCTAATGAAGACAGGCAGTGTACCAAACACGCCGAGTAGTTGTACGGCACCCGTGTACCCACCTCTGCATGTGCACAACGAAAACGGCAACACAGATGCGGACGCTGGCTATGGTACGTAATCTAAGTTGTCGCATATTTAGAAGAGTTACAAGATGACTGGTAAGCATGTAATTCGATACGGGAAACAGGGTTCATTTATTGTTGGGCATCGTTGAGCATTTAAAATTGGTTCATCCTGTGGTTCATTAATGATCAGACGAAACTCAGACTAAGATCTTGAAACATTGGGCTGATCCGTGTGTCTTCTCACAATTTTGATATAAAGACACGGTCGACACTGTAGCATGCACACAGCAGATGGGAGAGCATGGAGTGGCAGCTGCCATACCTAGCCTGGTCGCACACTTGGAGCGGCTTGTGGTTTCAACCTTCAACTTACAAGGTGAATGTATACCATGACCACGGTTAGCAATTTCGTGTTTTAAACTGGCCTTGACCACGGTATCACAGCTATCCATCTGGGTAATACCTGATAATACTTATTGGTACATATTGGTTACTGTCTGGGTATGTTGACCTGACATGGC
The DNA here is from genome assembly GCF_000485595.1 of Priapulus caudatus. NCBI lineage: Eukaryota > Metazoa > Priapulida > Priapulimorpha > Priapulimorphida > Priapulidae > Priapulus > Priapulus caudatus. The sequence goes on along the minus strand of NW_014577538.1, from coordinate 90,511 downwards.
ATGTGTGTATGCTCGCTATGTAGCTATGTCTGCAAATTTGTGGATATGTGTATATATATATATATATATGGATCATTAAGAAATCATAAAAGAATGTGCTCCTATCCACAGGTGAATGTATGAAAGATGGCAGCAGGAGACAAGCATGGAGATTCGACAGATGATGTCTTTACCTAACTTGGAGATTTGCTTCTAATACTCGACATTGAGGAGTTAGTATCTCAGAGGGTGTAGACCCTTTCAAGTCACTTGTGATATGGTGTGAAACACAGACACTATGCTAATGGTTCCTGTAAAAGGCTACCGCATGTATAGAGGGTGAGTATGTGTTTTTTACATACCGAGTTATATTTCACACGTATTTAGGACTTGATCTAAGCTTGTCCAGCTATGCAATCATGTTGATGAATATAAGAAGGCATACAGAGAACGCCAGTAGAGATACTTTTATTGTAGTGGGTAGTATGCAGTGTAGTAACGTTGTGCTATAGTCGTGTGTAGTGCCTTGCAATTTACCTGCTAACTTGTTATTATCATATGTAAAATAATGGTTTTACGATTGAAAGTGATGAAGCTCTCCTTTCCGACCAGCTGCGATGTTGTGTTGCAACTGAAAACTTTATATAAAATGAAAACTATAAAAAAAATATATAAATGAATACTTAATATCGTTTCCATTATGTGAAATAATTTAACGACAATGTAATTAACATTTTAAAATACGGATGTAGTGCAAATAATGCACAATAAGTGTATTGTCGTCTTTATTGTAGTTAAGGTGTTATTGCATTCAAAACTGAACATTTAAGCCAGTTGGAAAATCCTGGTTGCATGACAAAGTTGATCTGTATGTTTATGCTTTAAACGAGTGTAAATAAATGTATATGAGTGCAATGTGCAGTTCTTCACTATCTAAAGTATACATATGTCGAGAAAAATTACTGCCATATAGTTGTATATATCATTTATATGACTGTAAAGTGGGATGTGTGCACGTAGTGTATTTTCATCATTTTTAATTCATGCCATTGAATTTAGATGGTTTCATTCAATAGAGGACTATATAGTGACATCATTTGTGATATTTTACTGGTAGAAAGGACCTATGTTGTTCATATTCAGAATATAGGATCATTGTAAAAAAATAGTCTCTGTGTAGTGTTTAGCTATGGAGAGTTATTTTTATTAGTTTATGAAAAGAAGTATGAAGTTTTACTTTTTTTGGTAAATGCTGAGCAGCTATATACATAGTGTAAATACATTTGTGTCCTAGAGAGAAAGTTAAATTTGATTTTCTCGCTATATTTATAGTTTGCAAATTATGTACGAATAGTATAGGAGGATTAGGGTTAGGGTTTTATTTTATTTTCATCTTGGCATTTAGGCCGTTTAAAAGGTTGAAGCACCAGATATAGTTTTGTTCGTAGCATGGATCAGTGTCGTCACTGTCGTGCAAAGAACCCACAATTAGCTCTGGTGTGTGCGAGTTTTTATATTATTGCGATGTTTTTGATTTGCGGTTTTATGTGAGTAAACATGGAAAGAGGATATTGCTTGCCTTTTCGTGGCACGTGCATATACCAGGTTTTCTGGCTGCATAATAGTGACAAGCACCTCATTTCATTTCTCTGTAAGGCCCCATAAAAAAAATGTTAGTTTATCATCCTTGTCATCTAAAGAAAGTGATGAGGGAGGCGGGTTTTTTTTTTTTTTTTTTTATTTTCCGAACACAAACACAAACATA
>NW_014577538.1:82947-88742 GCF_000485595.1 Priapulus caudatus | reverse complement strand
GATGGGACACTGTCGTGTACCGTTTTAGAGGAAGTTGGTCGTCGTATCCTAGTAGAGAGGTCATGTCCCGAGACCGTGTCCGAGGCGACAGGGGGCGATTTCCCTGGCGCCGTCGTGCCTTTTCTGCAGTTCATGGTGTTGTGAAGAAGGTCTTGGGTGACAATTTAATCCAGTCGTTCCTCAGAGGGTTAAATTCTGGAAGTTACGATTTTTAAAGTCATTTATAGTGGATATTCGGTTCAGGCAGAGTTTGCTTTTCTCGTTGCGATGTCTCTCGAATTAAAACACCCGACATGTATTGTATCATTTAGAATGTAGGGGTTGATAGAGAGGAAAATCCGTCCTTACCTCGAACAGGACAGTTTAAGCCGGTAACTGCAGTGGAATGTCCATGGGTCAAGATAGTTGATAATTGACGTAGGAGATTTGTTGCGCTTTAATAAAACAAATCCATGTTAACTGTGGGCCAACTTTTAGCTAAAGAGCTAAAAACTGGTGGTTAACATTGTCGTCTGATTTATTTTATACTGCTAACCTATAAATACCAATTGGCTGGAGGCTCGTGAGAGCAGTATTTCTTACATTGATGCGTTGTAGTAATGCATTATGTTAATTGGATTTCTTAATGTTGCAGTAGGCGGCTATGAGTGGACGCCTGATAGAATGGTGTGGTGCGTGAATGAAGACAGGCAGTGTTACACAAGCCACGCGAGTAGTTGCGGCACGTGTACCACGTTCGCATGTGAACGGAAACGGGCAACAGATCGGACGCTTGCTATGGGTACGTAATCTAAGGTCTGTCGCATATTTAGAGAAGTTACAAAGCGGGCGATAGACCTGGTAAAGCATGTTATTGCGATACGGAGAACAGGGTTACATTGATGTTGAGGGACATCGTGGAGCATTTTAAATTGGTGTCAAGTGCCTGTGGTTCATCAGTTAATGATCAGACGGAATTACTCAGAATAGATTTGAACATTGGGGCTGATCCGTGTGTGCTTCTCACAGATTTGATCTCAATAGGACAGCTGCGTCGGTCGAACTGTAGGAATGCACCAGTCCAGAGTGAACAGGATGTTGGGGAGCCATGGGTGGCGTGCCATAACTAGCCTGCGTTCGCACATTGGATGGGCTGGTTGTGGTTTCACCTCAATTTCAATGGCTGACATGTATCATGACCACTGGTTAGCAATTTTTCTGGTGTTTCATACAACATGGCATTGACCACAACGGGTATCACAAAGCTATTCCACTCTGGGGATAATACCTGATTATTTTAGGTAATATTTGGTTTAACTGTCTGGGTATGTTTGACTGGACATGGGCACATGGTGTGTGATGCTCGCCTATGTAGCTATTCTGTTGCAAAATTTGTCGGAATACTGATCGCTATTATATATATGTATATGTATGGATTCATTAGATCATAAAAGTAATGACTTGCTCCTAGTCCAGAGCACTTGTGACTTGTATTGAAAGATGCGAGCTGAGACCAAGGCATTCGGAGATTCGACAGCAAGATGATGTCTTTACTAAATGTGAGATTTGCTGTCTAATATCGATCATTGTGGATGTTAGGTATCTCAGAGGGTGTAGGACCCTTTAAGTCACTTGTGATATGCGGTGTGGAACACAGGACACTGATGCTAATTGGTTCCTGTAATAGGCGACTTACGCGATGATACATCACGGGCGTGAGTAGGTGTTGTTTACATACGGAGTTATATTTCACAGCGGCATATTTATGGGACCATTGGCTACGCTTGGTCAGTCTAGCCACTCAGGTGTTGCATGACTATCATAAGTAAGGCTACAGTAGGAACGCCCAGTTTTAGAACAGCATACTATTTATTGTAGTGGCGTAGTTGCAGCTCGTAGTCACGTTTGCTATAGTCGTGTTGGCTCAGTCCGTTGTAGCTGCCTATGCATTTTACCTGCTAACTTTGTTCATTGATCATATTTGCTAAATATATGTTTTACGATTGAACAGCTGTGAAGCTCTCCTTTCCGGACCAGCCTGCGATGTCTGTGTCTGCACTGATAGTTATATAAATGAAAATTATAGAAAAAAGATATATAAATTGAAATTCTTAATATCAGTATTCATTGATGTGAAATAATTTAAGACAGGGTGTAATTAACATTTTTAAAATACGGATGTGTGCAAATAATGCACAATAAGGTTTGTCGTCGTTTTATTGTGTTTTAAGGTGTTATTGCATTTCAAAACTGAACATTTAGCATGTTGGTGAAATCTGGTCTGCCTGGACAAGTTTGCATCTGTATCGTTTATTGTTTAACGCAGTTGATCGTAAATAAATGTATGATGGAGTGCAATTGTGCCGTCAGTTATTCACTATCTAAAGTCATACATATGTTATGAGACAAATTATACTGCCATATAGTGTGTATATATATTATATCATTGACTGGTTAAAGTTGTGGATGTGTGCACAGTGGTGTATTTTCGTCATTTTTTACCTTCATGCCATTTGAATTTAGTGGTTTCATTCATAGAGAAGGCTATATTGTGAGACATCATTTGTGATTTTTATCTTGGTAGAAAAGGACCTATCGTTGGTTATGCGCGAAGTTATAGGTCTTGTAAAAAATAGTCTACTGTGGTGTGTTTAGTATGTGAGGAGTTATTTTATGTTTATGAAAGAAGTGAGTTTTTACTTTTTTTTGGTAATGCTTGAGCAGCTTATATATAGTTGTAAAGTACATTTGTGTCATAGAGAGAAGGTAAATTTTTGTTTTCTCGTATTATTTATAGTTTGCAAATTGATGTGCGAATAGTATAGGGGCCTGCAGGAGGGCATTAGACTACACGTTAGGGTTTTTTTTCTATTATTTTTATTCATTGGATTTTAGGCGTTTAAAAGGGTTGAAGACCAGATATAGTTTGTTGTAGCATGGATCAGTGTCGTCACTGTTCGCTGCCAAGACACCACAAATTAGCTCTGGTGTGGAGAGTTTTTATATTATTGCGAATGTTTTTGATTTGCGCCGTTTTATGTGAGTAACATTGGGAATCAGAGGTATATTGTTTGCCTTTTTCGTGGCACGTGATATACAAGGGATTTTCTAGGCTGCATATAGTGACAGCACTCATTTTCATGTTCTCTGTAAATGTTGAGCTGTAAACTTGGTATGTAAGAGATTTCTTGACGTATTCTCTCTCTCTCTATCTCTCTCACACACCAGAGCTAATTGTGGGTTCTTTGCCGACAGTGCCGCGTGGATCATGCTACGAACAAAATATTATTGGTCTTATACCTTTTTACGGGCCTAAATGCCAAGATTTGAAAATAATAAACCCTAACACATACTCTATGTTACTATTCGATAATTAATTTGCAAACTATAAATATATGCTGACAGGAAAATCATTTAACTTTCTCTCTCTTCTCCTCCTTCTCATCTCCCTCTCCCTCTCCTCTCCTTATCCCTCTCCTTCCTCTCCCTTCTCTCTCTCTCTCCCTCTCCTCTTTCCCCTTTCCCTCTCCCTTCTCTCTCCGTTCCCTTTCCTCTCCTTCCCTCTCCTTCCCTCTCCTCTCTCTCCCTCTCCTCTCCCTCTCCATCTCCTCTCCTCTCCCTCTCCTGTCCTTCTCCCTTCCCGTTCATTGCCTCTGCCTCGCCATTCTCTTTCACCTCTCCCTCCCTCTCTTTCTCTCTCTCCCTCTCTCTCCCTCTTCTCTCTCTCTCTCTCTCTCTCTCTCTCTCTCTCTCTCTCTCTCTCCCGCTCCTCTCTCTCTCATATGTCTTCTCTTTTAGCTGATATTCGTTGCTGTTTTGTTGTTGTTGTTTTTGTCGTTGTTGTTAGTGAAATGTGGACAGGTAATCTCGTGAACATGGTTATTTGTATAATTTTAACCTAATTATGCGATCGCAGTCCGTGTGACAGAAACACGAGGACTTATAATAATGATCCTTGGATTTTTTATGAACGTGATCAAATAATCGCAATTTGTGTTTATTGCTATAGCTTTGCCTTGTATTCTAAAGTGCAATTATTGATAAAGCAAACTCAACGATGGAAAGAATATTTTATATATAATCTAAATGCAGTTATTATTTGTTGCTAAAACGCGTGTTACATAGTCACTGTGGCCGTGCTAACGAAGTGGCTGTGATCATCTATACAGTGTAATGTGCGTGTATGCGAATAATAAATCGGTAATCTCAAAATGTTTATGCTACAAGAACGTTTTTGGCAATTTATATGTGGCTGTTTTTGACTGGTGATTACTGCATTGATCATTACAGAAGCTGCGAACAGTATACAACATGTTGTGTATATATCATATATGTATGTAATAAAGTAGTGTTACACGTCATCTACGGATGGTTTGCTGCGAATTCCTCTGGTCGACAAGTGTCTTGGCCGTAATCCTGGCAGAGTATATGAGATGACGTCATGATCGCTCAATATTGACGATTTTGTGGGTGTGGGGGGGGGGGGGGGGTTACCGATTAACTTAAGTCGGTTATTTAAATTTAGTAGTTATTTAATTATTAGTAGTAAATTTAAGTGCAACTAGTAACCGCGAACTAAACTCGATAACAAATTCGAATTTGATAGCTACCGTTAGTAAATGTCATCAAGAACGAAAATCTCACAAAGGCACATGTATACAATCAGACATACGCGTAAGACAGATATAGGGTAATTGATACTTTATGCGGATAATTATTTCGTTAGAGTATGTTAAAGTTGCATATTACACGGACCTGAATATGCAACTCCTACATTGCGTTGACACGCTTACCATATACCATACCACTGGCGCCCACAGGTCTTAAGAAAGTAGAAGCACAGAAGAATAAAATCCTCAATGCTAATAAAAAGCAAGCGCCGTAGGCGCGCTGTAGGCTAGGGGGGTCTGGGGGCATGCCCCCCTAAAATATTTTGAATGGTAGACGTCTGGAGATGCAATGTGATGGGTCTTGCGAGAGAGATTTAGGAACAAAATTGTTTAACCCAAAATTTACTGGGCCACTGTACCATACAAACATATTACGACCTACTAGCTTCCTAAAAATCCGCTGCTGTGTAATGCATGTAATAAGAATGGCTAGCAGTTGTTCCATACATGGTTTTCCAAGTAAGAATGGCCCATTTCCTATTTCCCTGGACCCTGGTAATTAAAATCTCAATTTCGGCTATTCCGAGTCCCAGTTGGCTTTCATTTGTAGAATCATTATAAATGTTTATGGTATTTCCCGATGCCCATGTAATTAAAATGGTCCAATTCCAGGGGCGTGTACAGAGGGTGGTCCAGGTGGTCCGCCCCCCCCCCCCGGCTCGCGCAGAAAACGCATCTGAGGGTGTCTAATTTCAAAATTTTTAGAAATTAGCAGACCCCAGACCCCCCCTTCGCGTGCTCCCAAGTTTGGGTTACGGTTAGACGCCCCCCCCCCCTGGTCCAAATCCTGTACACGCCCCTGAATTCATATGCGCCCCCATAATAACCGTTGCCGCTTACAATAATGCTGTTTAGATTTAGATCTCCGGAATCGAGTTGTGCAAGTCGGGCGGAGGATTGTTTACGGAACAGTTGTGTCACGGCTTGGTACAGAGAAATAAAAGGCGCAAGATCGCATGAGACTGAGATTCAGAGCGAAATTCGCGTGTGAGCGTGGAGAGATGAACCACAGGCACTTGGAGCGTTTCAATAAAATATAATGCTAAATAAATACGAAATCTATTTACTACCAAAGTCTTAATGTTTCTATATGTTTATGTGTCAGTGTGCAGCGGCAGCCATGACGGCAGCCAGAGTTTGTTGGAG
>NW_014577538.1:64115-82937 GCF_000485595.1 Priapulus caudatus | reverse complement strand
CCCCCTCTCACTTACTCCCTCTCCCTCCCTCTCTTTCTCTCTCTCCCTCTCTCTCCCTCTTCTCTCTCTCTTGCTCTCTCTCCTCTCCCGCTCCTCTCTCTCTTCATATGTTCCTTCTCTTTTAGCTGAATATTCGCTTGCTGTTGGTGTTCGTTGTTCGTTATTTGTCTTGTCGTTTGCTTAAAGTGAAATGCCGACAGCTATCTCGGCTGAACCATGTTATTTTATAATTTTAACCTCAATTATGCATCGCAGTCCGTGTGACAGAAACACGAGGACTTATTAATAATGATCCTTGCGATTTTTTATGAACCTGATCAAATAATCGCAATTTGTGTTATATTGCTATAGCCTTTGCCTTGTATCTATAAGTGCAATATATTGATAAAGCAAACCAACGATGGAAAAATATTTTATATATAATCTAAATGCAGTTATGTATTGTTGCTAAACGCAGTGATACATAGCACTGGGCACTCCCCTAACAAGTGGCTGCTGATCACTATACAGTGTAATGTGACAACGACGTCTCGTGTTATGCCCGAAATATATAAAATCGTTAAATCTCAAAATGTTATGCCTACAGAACGTTTTTGCAATTTATATTGCCTTTTTTGACTTGGTTGATTACTGCATTATCATTACAGAAGCTCGCGAACAGTATACAACATGTTATATATCATATATGTCAGCTAATAAGTAAAGTGTTACACGTCATCTACGGATGGTTTTGCTGCCCGAATCCTTTGAGTCACAACCCCGTGTCTTGGCCGTAATCCTGCAGATATATGAGATGACGTATGACCGCTCAATATTGACGATATTGTGCGGATGTGGGGGAGGGTGTGCTTTACCGATTAACTTAAGTCGGTTAATTCTAAATGTCAGTAGTTATTTAATTATATTCAGTAGGAATTAAGCTGCACACTGAGTAAAAACTTGCCGAACTTAAACTCGATAACAAATTCGAATTTATAGCTACCGTTCAGTAAATGTCATACAACGAACGAAAAATCTCACAAAGGTCACATGTAATCAATCAGACATCACGCGTAGACCAAGATAGAGAAGGTAATTGATACTTTATGCCGGATTAATCTATTTCGTCTACGCAGTATGTTAAAAAAGTTTGCCATATTACACGCCGACCTGAATATGCAACTCCTACATGCGTTACCACGCTTACCATATACCATACCACTGGCGCCCACAGTCTTAAGAAAGTAAGTAAGCCCACAGTAAGAATAAATCCTCAATGCTAATAAAAAAGCAAGCGCCCGTACTCGCGCCTGTAGGCTAGGGGTCTGGGGGCATGACCCCCCCCCTAAAAGATTTTGAATGACCGTAGACGTTGAGATGACCCAACTGTGATGGCTGTCTTGCGACGAGAGATTTAGGAACAAAATTGTTTAACCCAAAATTTACGTGGGCCACTGTACCATACAAACATATTAATCGACCTACTAGCTTCCTAAAAATCCGCTGCCTGTGTAATGCATGTAATAATGAATGGCTAGCAGTTGTTCCAACATGTTTCCAAGTAAGAATGGCCCCATTTCCCTATTTCCGGACCCTGGTAATAAAATCTCAATTCGCCTCATTCCGAGTCCCCATGCTGGCTTCCATTTGTTAAACATATAAATGTTTTATGATTTCCCGAATGCCCATGTGTAATTAAAATGGTCCTCAATTCCAGCCGGCCTGTACAGAGGGGTCCAAGGTGTCCCGCCCCCCCCCCTCCCGGGCTCCTGCGCAGAGAAGAAAACGCATCTGAGGCGTGTCTTAATTCAAAATTTAGACAATTAGCAGACCCCAGACCCCCCCTTCGCGTGCCTCCAAGTTTGGCGGTTACGGTTAGACGCCCCCCCCCCTGGTCCAAATCCTGTACACGCCCCTGATTCATATGCCCCCCATAATACACCGTTGCCGCTTACAATAATCCTGTTTAGAATTTTAGATCTCGATCAGTTGTGCAAAGTCGGCGCGGAGATTGTTTACGGAACAGTTGTATGTCATGTCACGCTTGGTACAAGAAGAAATAAAAGGCGCAAGAATCGCAATCAGACTGAGACATTCAGAGCGAATCGCGCACCGTTGTGAGCGTGGAGAGTGATGAACCACAGGCACTGGCAGCGATTCAATAAAATATAATGCTAAATAAAAAAAAAAAAAAAAAAAAAAAAAAAAAATATACGAAAATCTATTTTACTACAAAGTCTTAAGTTGTCGTATATGTTTATGTGTCAGTGTGCAGCGCAGCCATGACGCTGCAGCCCAGAGTGTCGTTGAGATGAGCAGTTGACGGTATTTGCCCAGAAATTGTCGGCATAATAAGCCGAAATAGAGTACTTAGAAACATTAAGCACTAAATTAGATTTCGTTTATTAGCCATTATATTTATTGAAACGCCCTCCAAGACTGCTGTGAGATGCACCGCGCGCGCCGCTTGTGTGTACGCGCGTATGTGATTAAATATTTAAATATTCGTAAACTGACTTTTTATTTTTGTAAAAGCCTGCTTATGATATCATGTATAAACTTCTAGTACTATCTTAATTATAAAAAACGAATATAATACATATATATTATACAATGGAGCTGGATACAATTCTGTTCGTTCAACTATATGTTGAGGGGAACGGCCGTAATTTCGCGACGCGGATTGGCCATTTTATTTACCTGGAACTGGGAAATGTCAGATAAATTTTCCCGTGATCCGGAACAGATTAAGTCCATCAGGGACGGCGAAAGAACTTCTAAAATGTCTGGATCTTCCGGGAAAATTGTTATTGTCAATCGTCGGATTTCAATTTCTGGCTAATATTTTTTTTATTTTTTTATTCTCGCTAATTAGATTTATCTAAGACCCCAGATAAATAATAGTACATGTAAATATTCAGTATTTATGTTACAGATGCTTTGAAAACCTAAACACTGCAATTTCCTAAACATGTCTACAATAATTTCCAGACCTGGGGTAATGGATTTTATTTTACTGGAACTGCGATATGGTGGTGTTTTTTTGCTTGGGAAAAAGTGCGCGAATGTACCCCCCGCCCCCCCCGTCCCCCTCTATGTTTCAACCCATGAAAATAATATAGATAGCTCCCCGTCTCACGGATTCCTGTTGTTCCTCCTCTAGCGCTTTCTCTCGCTCTATTTTTATTTATTATACTCTCCTTATCACGCCCTACTCTTCTGTGTATTTAAAAAATACAAACACTAAAAGCGTTATTAAAAATGTTAAAATGTTATAGATGAAAATACACTGTAGGTAGGTAATCTGCAAAGTAATATTTGTGTTTTGTTTATTTTCCCACAATTTAGCTCCATTTTGTTTGTAGGTTTCAATTGAATGTTATGTATCTTGTTTTGTTCAAATTATGGGTACATCTGGATCATGAATAATAAATAATAGCAATGTTCCAACAAACATGTTGCCCTGAAAAACGTGCATTTCTTAGCACAGCCTAGGCTGGTAAGCAGATGCCATTTTTATTCAGGACAGATTTAGATATATATTTTGCAAAAATATTTTCCAAAGTATTAATTTCGTCGCATTTTCACCTATTTTAAAATTTGCCTAATTTTTATGACGTTATTTAAAGCCACGCGGTTATTATTAAACAAGTATTTTATCTTTTTTTCTGAGTAGTTTTGAATTAATCGTATCGAATCGCCGGCTGTTTCCAACCCGACTCTAAGCTTGTACTTTGTCGTCTAGTGTCGTCGTTCGAGTCAATCGCTCCTCATCGAAACATCAACAAATAAAGGTACAGGGTTTTGTTTTGATCGCTTATGTAATTTTTTTAATATCTTGTTATAGTCCGGAACGATCTAATGTCGGTTAATTTTATCCAAGTGTAGTACTTCTCTCTTTTCGAAGAGGCAGTTCACGTACCGGCTTTGTGTGGCGCGCACTGTACGTACTAATATTCGTAGATGACGCGCTCGGAGGCAATTCGTGTCGATACCCAGTGCAAACAGCCTATCCGGCGCGTCTCCTTGCATCGCTGCGATACCCGACGGCATTGTTAAATCAAAAACCTCACAGTCACAGCGTTATTGCTGTAAGTTGGCTTGATGCACACGTGCGGTTTCTTTGTTCGCGCACACTGACACCTGCGCGGACGGTTGGTACTCTTCACACTAGCAGATGGCCTTATGTGCCTCTGCTATGGCTGGTAGGGGACTCGGGGATACCTAACATAAAGACCAGCAATTTATAGATTAATTATTAATTGCTTACCCATCCTCTAAGACTAATAGTAATATATGATGTGTGAATAATACTTAATAGTTCCATAACCTTCTATTGTCATTATGTACAATGTATAAATATCAAGAGCTAATAATACCTACGTCTAGGTATTATTATTATTGCTCATAGGGTCTATGTCCCCCAGGGTACTGCCGGAACGTACCCTGGGTACGGTCCAGTATACCGGAAAGTACCCTGGTAACTATCTGATATGGTTAGCGAGTAGGCATAGGCGACTCCCTAGACTCGTTAGTGGAGTAGGCGAGGTACGATCCGGCATATTAGATACCCTAGTACCAGTGTACATTCCGGTATATACCGGACCGTATCCAGGGTACGTTCCGGCAGTACCCTGGGTGGACATAGACCCTCTCATCATTACTATTAGCTCTTGTAAATATGTATATTTATAGTTCCATGGTTTGCCTAAACCTGAGGGCTTTCTAGTTTATATAATTTATTAATTGAATTGTAATATAAGGCCACATGGTATGACATACAAGAGAAATATCAGTCTGATAAACTCTGGTTTTATACCAATAATGTATTTGATTAATAAACTATGACACCAAGTGAAGGTAGAATCATAATAATACAGTACTGTGTGCAAGAGTGCAGGAAAGCCCAGTAATCTTTTATAGTTCCTGCAGCGTTAACTTTGGTACTCAGTGAATCATTGAAAATAGCTGAACCCCCCTCCCCAGTCAAGACTGGTAATTTTTGAGCAGGACTTTCTGTTTTTTAATAGAATTTATTATAGGTTAAACAGAAGAAAGCAAAATTTTTGGACTGGGCTGGTTTTTAGCTTATCTAACGAAGTCAGATGCAGCTTGTAGAATCGCATGAGCGTGCGTGCGTGCGTCCGTCCGTCTGTCCGTCAACATTTGGGCACAAATCTTAACCGCTCGACGTACGGTCACGATATTGGGGACGTCGGGGGGGATCGTGAAAAGGACTCAGGATGACAAATTTGGGGGTTAAGGGTCAAAGGTCAAGATGTGTAAACGAAGGGGGAATATTTCTCCCTTAACTTAAGGTATAGGAGGAAATACGGAATTGCGGCACAAATCTCAACGGCTCGACCTATGCTCTTAATATTCGGTGTATAGTGTGATGGGCAGAAAACCCATCACCAGTGTGAAATTGGAGGTCACAGGTCAAAGGGTAGTGGGGGAAAGGTCAGATGTCAGGCATTTTCTGAGGACATGGCCTAATGGACAGAGTGAAAAACTGTTTTGTTTCAGCGCTGACCTACCATTTTTATCACTTTATTGAAAGGACCATGAAATGTGCTTTCCACTGACGTGCGAAGAGTAAGTGTCTGATAACCTTTTGACCCTCAAGAGGAGGGTTAAACATGGATTCCTGAACTGCCTCAATGATGTCACAGTGTTCTCATATTCATGGCACATCCATAATCTAGAAAGCCAATAAGCCTGGTTAGCCGAATGCGTACCGCACGGGCGTCACGGCTCAAAGGTTGTGGGATCGAATCCCATCAGATTTTTTATTATTTACCTGTTCTCTGTATTTTTCTATCTTTATCCATTTAACTATTTTTTTCCAATTAATGCAAATATTTACATGATTTAAAAAAAAATAGGGTTAGGGTTAGGGTCACAATGCACCATAAAACAGGAGTTTCAGGCACGCGATTTGTATCAACCAATGGGATTTGGGAGGTATGCAGAATGCAGAAGGTTGCTGAAATGATGTGTACGCAACTGCATATCTGCATATCTGCGCCTAACAAAGGTGTCACTACACACGACTTAAATTTTACGTTTATAACCGTAGCAGCAGACCTCAGATGAGCCCAGACGCTCTGCGGCTCTTGTTTAGACTTATTTCCAATACTGCAGTAATTGCTGATTAACTCCCCCCCTCACTACTCTGCAGCCAAAAGTGCTGAACTTTCATTCAGCAATAAGCACATCGCTCATTGACGCACGCACTCGAGCACATTCCACTCCGATGGAGTTTCTCTTACACACAAACCTGTTAAAGTAATTATTGCGAGAGTTTACCAGTGTTTCCCCCACTTTCATGATACCTACCGTTATTGCTCGAGTAACGGCAATTGTCTAGAGTAACGATCAGGGTTCTCCAAGAGCAGTTATACTTAAATAGCCTGGCGGCCCGCATGCGTCAAGGCAACATGCGTTAACGCCTCGCGACGCTCCATGCAGCGAGCCGAGAGCCAGACAATCCCCGACCCTCGCGCCGTCTCGCGAATCCACACGTGTGGTTCTCACGTGTGCCGTGTCCGCTTACAGGATGGCAGACATCTACTTCTGTGGCAGCATCCGTGGCGGTCGGCAGGACGCTGAGCTGTACGCACGCGTCATTAAGATGCTGGGAGAGTATGGACAGGTGCTGACGGAGCACGTCGGCCACAAGGAGATCGGCGAGAAGGGTGAGCTGCCCGTTAGTGATGCTGATTATAGATAGTGGTAGTGATTCATTGTAGTAGTTTGTGAACTTTCAGTGTTGCGCTGTGATCTGTTCACGTGTGCATTGCAATACTAAGTGATCTCGCTCTCTTTTCTCTCTCTCTCTCTCTCTCTCTCTCTCTCTCTCTCTCTCTCTCTCTCTCTCTCTCTCTCTCTAATACTATCCACCGATACTTTCCATCGATACTTTCCACCGATACTTTCCACCGATATTTTCCACTGATGCTTTTCACCAATACTTGCGAAACAGGAAAACAACTCCACGTACAACAAATTTACAAGGCCACAGAGAATAATATTTAGCACGAGATTCACACAAAACGCGTCCAGAAATAAACGTCCACCGATACTTTCCAGCAATCCATTCCACCGATACTTTTCACTGATACTTTCCACCAATACTTTCCGCCGATACTTTCCACCGATACTTTCTGCCTATACTTTCCACAAAACCTTTCGAAACAGGTAAAACGATAACAGCGCGTACAATAGACAGAGCACAGCGAGTTTTATAATTAGCAGACGATTCCCACAGACACGGTGACGACATCGCGGTTTTGCGCAAGAACAACGAATCACAATCACAAGTAATCCACGAGTAGCATCACGAACGAGGATTTCACTGTCGTGCCAGCACAGCGATAAGGTTGGACACTCTAGGAGAATCGACTGAAGCTATACATAATTCCGCCACGCAGCAGAGAAGTAGCAAACACTGAAATGCTAACGCGGTGACTCGATCCACTCTTCTGTAGAGGATGTTTCAGTGTATAACGGTCACTCTCTCGGACAGGTGGCCCTTCTGTAGAGGATGTTTCAGTGTATAACGGTCACTCTCTCGAACGGTTGGCCCCTCTACAGAGGATATTTCAGTGTATAATGGCCACACTCTCGAATGTGTGGCCTTTCTATGGAGGGGATAGATGTGGCGTTGGACTGCAGGTGACGCGCTAACTCGTTTCTCTCACTTCCTGCAGGCCGGAGAGGACTCGAATCCGGGAGCGGACGAGGAGTCGTCCGAGGTCGTCCCGGAGGAAGAGGAAGAGGACGAGGAGGAGGACGGCGAGTAGGGAGATGGAGAAGAGGTGGAGGGGCGATCTTCTCACTCGCGGGTGGCGGACGAGTGTGTAGGTAGTGGTCGTGTTGCATGCGGCGCGCTGCGTGGCAGTCTACTGGTGTTGTTTTGTGTGTTTTTTTTCCCCTGAAACCGTGCACGTGCATCTCACGTGAAGGCGATCGGGTCGCGCGACTCCTGTTACGCAGTGCTGCCACTTTATACTTTGCTAATCTTGTTGCAGGACTGATGTGTGCTCTGTTCAGTGGAGTGTTTTTGCTCTCGGCTCTCTGCTGTCAGTGACCAAATGTCAAATGAGCAATGCGCATTGCAGTGTTTCCTCTGCATTGACACGAGCAAGGCAACTCGCCTCACTCAAATTCTCAGCCGCCACACAGAAATTTGTTAAAAACACCTGACGAGACTTTTGACAACTTGAAAAAGAGATTCAAGAGTCTCATACAATTTGTTCAGAATATCTTAGAATGCACCAAATTGCACCATTTTTTCAAAAAATTTCCCCCCGGACACCCCTAGCTTGGCCAGCACGAAATGCGCAAACACATCACAAAATAAATTCACCACTTAGGAGACTTTTTTGGCCAGGCGAAACACTTCATTGAAATATTCCAGACTGAGGGTTCAAGAGACAACTCCTCATGGCATTGCACACAACATTCCTGAAGCTTGTTTACATGTTGCACATAGGCTATAATGTATTCAGTAACAAGGTATAAGGTAACAAGTGACTACCTACAAATCATGGTAGGTTGATACAAATTTATACTTTTTTAATACTTTTTTCTGGACAGATTTTATACTTTTTTGTAATATCCTGAGTGGCAGCACTGCCCGTGGCTCGCATTTCTCGTGAATTTGCGTTGAG
Source organism: Priapulus caudatus (assembly GCF_000485595.1). Classification (NCBI taxonomy): domain Eukaryota; kingdom Metazoa; phylum Priapulida; class Priapulimorpha; order Priapulimorphida; family Priapulidae; genus Priapulus; species Priapulus caudatus. Next base: position 74,283 of record NW_014577538.1, on the reverse strand, counting down.
CGGCGTTCTTGTCTATGTTTGAATTTCGTAGACTGATTACTTTCTGCAGGTAGAGATCTTTTCAGCCGTCGCGACTTTACGGTAATTAATTGAGTTGATATACTTGGCAAATGCGGTATCGTGTAACTACACGCGTTGTTGTTTTTTCGATACACAAAAATGGCAATGGTAACATAACTTCGTTGTGAGGGTGTGTAGCATATACATCTGTAGGTTGATTTCCTTTGCATTGGCTGCATGGTAAAAAGAGGCAATGACTAAGAATTAACCTTTCTGTCAGGTGGGTCCTTCATGAATCGGTTAATTCACAATTTGATTTTCCTTCCAATTTGGTTAAATAAGGAAACAGTGTTGTTCACATTCGTGCGCGATCATGAGAAGTTTTCTATCGGAAGATGAATCCGGACAGAACAGGTTACGTAGACAGGCCGTGTAGAATAAATGTTGTAGACAGGTCGAGATGTTAGAATGGATGTGGTAGTAGGCACACACACACACTTATATTGAACATTTGCAAACGGCTAAACGGCAGCGATGATAGGTATCTTCATGCAGCGAGTAAACGCGATTGACTCCTCACGGAAAGGAAACACGCGTTTGGTTTAGGGAGGCTACGGGAGGCATGCGCTGTCGTGTAATTTGCGTTTCGCGGAAATTTCGCTGGGGTCAATTTGCGAATACTCCGATAACCGATCTCGCTCGCGCAAAATCAATAGAGCTGCGCACACTCAGTGCGCCACGCTGGATGAGCAGTGCGTAGAGCTTCTCCGTGGCAACTAGTTGTGTTAGTGATGCTAGAAGGCTGGATGCTGAGGAAAATAACGATGAATGGCTTCGGGGGATGCAATCAATGGCTGTGGGACAATGGGTCTGCAGATGCCACATCAATTAAGGAAAATTGCATGGTTTCAAGCTTGCAGTCTACAATCTTTACGATCTACTCATTTTACGGAGCATTGTATTGTATATGGCAATCAAACATGTTTTCCTGTATTGATAGTGTTTAAAAAAATCCTTGGCATGGATGTAATCACAAGCTGAAATTAACATTACGTTATTAATGTTAATGGAACCTTGATGTAATTATCTGAAGTGCTTAGTAGAGTAGTTAGACGCTATCAGGAGTAGATAATAGGCCTATTATCTACTCCTGACGCTATTAAAATATTTCGAATGTGTAAGCTAGATTATATATTATAATATATGTACTCCTAAAGACATTTTCAAGTGGTAAAAGTCATTGACTGTGCATTGTGTCTCTGTACGACAATATCAGTAATGTCACATCATTTATTTTACGTACATTAAATTATTTGTAAATGCGTTTTTTTGCGGTGAGCTTGTCATGCTCATTCATAAAATATTAAAGAGTGCTGGACAGGTGATAAATTGGTGTAGGAGTGATTACCTCAGTCTGCATTTACAGGTGATGATATGGATGAGAGAGAGATACATGATAGAAACATGAAGTGGTTGGATCAAGCTGAATGTGAGTACAATATCACACAAATGTTTTACACAGTCATGTCATCACCGATGGTCCGATTGTAGCCGGGATGTATTTTCGTTTGCATTCAAGTATGTTGTTGTTTTGGGCTTTTTGCCCATGATGTCTTTTTCCTCTCACGTTTTTGTGTTTTGCAGTTGTTGTTGCTGAGGTGAGTCAGCCGTCGTTGGGCGTAGGCTATGAAATCGGACAGGCAGTGAACATGGAAAAACGAATACTGTGCCTTTTTCGCGAATCGTGCGGAAGAAGTGAGTTTTTCTGTTTGTTGCATTGATAGTAAACCTTGGTTGCTTGGATTTTTGGTTGTTGTATTATGATAAGTTGAATTAAGTTCATAGAGAAAGCTTCTCACTTCATTTTATTGACATTTTTCATGTAATGAGATGTGATCCAATGCTATACATAGACTCATTTAAAATTACTGGTGTACTGGTGCTGTTGTAGTTATTAAATAATTGACATTAGATTCACACCAGTACTTATAATGTAAAAGTTTATAATGTGTCACAGTAATTGATCGGCTGTTCATAAATCGTATCGTGCCTATGAAGATCGATCACAAAATATTCGTCAGTCGTGATTCGCAACGGACGTCACGTCGCGTCTTGCTCGTCTCTGCAGGTCTGTCGTGTATGATACGCGGTCTGCACAACGACCAGTCTGTCGTCGTCAAGGACTACAAGGAGGCTGACCTTCCCGCCATTCTGAAGGAGTTCTTCAGCGAGGCCAACAACGGTGTCGAGGCAAGTCAACCCTGTGTATAACGGTCACTCTCTCGAACAGGTGGCCCTTCTGTAGAGGATGTTTCAGTGTATAACGGTCACTCTCTCGGACAGGTGGCCCTTCTGTAGAGGATGTTTCAGTGTATAACGGTTAACACTGAAATGCTAACGCGGTGACTCGATCCACACGCACGCGCACGCACGCATACATACCCGCACGCACGCACGCACGCACGCACACAGACACGCGCGTGCACGCGTATATCGTTGCTACACATCGTCGTGAACAAAACACTATCTTATACTAACTCGTCGCGTGCGAATAGTTGATCGAGTTTATTCGATTCAACATTCACTTTTAATACTTTTTCATGCAAAAAAATCGATCGGGTTGTTTGACTTTTTACTGATTTCACTAAAAAAACAATCGATGTGATGTTAAATCAACTAGACGGTCGTCAGTCGAATCTATAAGCAGAAATGATATGAAAAATATATCATTATATATTAATATAACAGAATGAAATCGCGAGTTTGTAGCATCAATGTATGATGTATTCTACTAGTGTACGCTGTAGTCAGAGCATATTGTTACTTGAATCCAATCAGCAAAGCCAAACACTTAATTAATCATTCTCTTGCACACTTACGTGAACGCGATTTCGGTCTAACGAAGAATATGAGAAACACTGTGAGGTGGTGAAACACGTGGAACGATAGACGGGTGAACGGGCGCGTACCTAGTAACCAGCGCGTTGGCAACACTGCCCCGAACCCCGCCCGTAACTCAGCTAACGTGAAAGCTAAATCAATCTACCTAGTAGCCACGTCTCTAGCGTCCACGCGAGGGCAACACCGCCCGGAAGGCGGCGCGGAACTGACTCCACTTCGCAGCATATATCAAGAAGTTTATGCTAGAATTACAGTACGCCAGCAGGTAGCCGAGGCCTCGCGCCACGACGACCGTGTCGTGGTAGACGTCGGCAACGCTCAGCAGCATCAGGATGAAATACGGAGCCCAGCAAACGAAGAAAGCGCCGACGACGATGCCAAACGTCTTGGCAAGCTTCAGATGCTTGGCGAGCTCAGCAGAGAAGGATTTTCCGGTCTCTACTGCCTCCTGCGAACCGCTGCTGCTCGGTTCCTGGTGGATCTGCCGCTGGTGGTGCTTGGCAATCATCATCATGTAAGCGTAGATGGAGGCGATGGCGATGACACACATAACAGTGAATACCGATCCAGAGATGACAGCCATTCTACTCGAAACGATGTCATAGATGCATGGTTGATCCGGCTGCCAGCGGTTGCCAATGAGACTTGACACGCTTACGAAGACGGCAATGACCCAAACCAGGACTACCATTAACAAGATAACGCGCGGTGTGACGATCTGGTAGTAGTGTAGCGGTCGCGATATTGCAATGTACGTTGATTACGTTATGTCTACGTTGATGGCAATGGGCGAGTTTGTTGATGCAAGAGACGAGATCAAAACCACAGTGAAGTGTCCAAGACATATGATCTTTGGCGGGAATTCGATTAGAAAGGTTATTGGTACAATGAAGACTCCTCGGACGCCCATGATGAAATCAGCGACAACCAAGTTTGCGATCAGCTTGTGTGCCGGCTCCTGCAGGTGTGATATCCGTGTCACAGCCAAGATGACGAGAAGATTAGCAAATATGCTGATCATGTTGAGAGGAATCAGCAGGTAAGCGATTCACGCCTGAATCGCGTAAACCGTTTCCTATTCAATATCCGACTCCATGCAGCCGATCCAGCTCCCATTCTCGGACACGGACCCGGAGATGTTGTACAGTGAACTATTAGCTGTCGCCATGATGCAGAAATGAATCCCACCACGCCAGCTCCGTAACACTAATGGCGTGCCTCTGCCGCTTTGCATGAATTTTATGTCTTTTATACGTAATAATGTCTCCCCTCTCCCTCTCAGCAATTCTATTTCTGAGCTCTAATTTTATCTCGTAGCGTTGTCACGATACTATGCTACATAATTAAATATACATAATTTACTATATTACATCGTTTAGCCCTTAGATTCTTCTCAGAAACGCGTCCTTCGTTCTCCCGAATCATTTAACTAGCGTGATGCGGGGTATTGCTGTACCTACTTACTTGGACGTACCGGAGGAAGATATTAATCGCACTGCCCCATCCAATGAAAGAGACATTTGCAGCTGGCGCGTGCACAGCTTAGACTGTCCTCAGCTGTCAACCCTCCGCTACGACAAAGCAGGAATCTTGGTAATAGTCTTCACTAATATGAAACTCGGTGGCAAGCTATGCGATACAAATATTTTCCTCGTTTAAGTGAGCTTCACAACATAAATACAAAGCAAGTTTGATACATTACTGCGCCAATTGATTTTGCGCTAACGAAGTATTCGCAAAACTTTCTGAGAAGATTTAGACTGTCCCCAGCTGTCAACCCTGCGCCACAAAAAAGCATGAATCTTCGCAATAGTCTTCACTAATATGAAACTCGGTGGCAAGATATGCGATATAAACATTTTCCTCATTTAAGTAAGCTTTACAACATGAATAGAAAGCAAGTTTGATACATTTCTGCGCCAATTGATTTTAAAGATGCGCTCGGGGAAGCGGCGTCAGGCGGTGAATAGAGCTCGGCTAAAACGGACGGCGTGGCCGTGGTGAAGGGTATCCATCGCTCCAACCATGCTAGCATTCAGAGACTGTAGATCAGCTGCTGAGAAGCATATAGGTGCAGCATATAGTCCAGGCATGCTAGCAGCTGAGGTAAAATAGAATTCGGGGTAATAGAATAGAAATGCTGGTGTGTTGGAGGTAACGGGACATTGGAGGAAAGTACAATGATACCATCAGGGGGAGGGGTGAAGCTTGCTAGCTGGTGAAGTAATAGGGGTTGGAGGAAGCTCCACCGTGCTAGCAGGTGGTGGTGTGGCAGACAAGCTGGGGTAAAGGGAAATAAGAGGAAGACCCAGACGTGCTAGTAGCAGCAATACGGATAGCTAAGGTGAAGCGGGTCAGAGGGCTAACCAGGCACACTAGTGAGGGTTGACATAGCAGCGCAGGCCAGCCGTTAAAAGTAACGACATGTAGCAATGAAGCAATGACGTCATATTAGTCTTCGAAAATAAAAAAAGTAAAAAGAACGTTTTTGTTTCGTGAATGTAATGTGTGGTACGACACAAATAATGTAGTTTCTGAATCGCATTTTATTCCAAAATCATTTTTGTAGGGCATTTTCCTATAGATACGTATATTTATATATCTTATTTTAGTTTTGACATTTATACATATATATTATGTAAGTATCGTGTACTATTTATACGTGTACACCGTTGAACTATTGGTTTAGAAGACTTATTTTTGTTCCAACCCGTCTTCTGACATCTTTCATGTCTGTTAAATGGAGCTCGAGTATTCTAAACACCTCCGTACGAAACTCACACAAAATCTTCACAGGTTCGCGGACTGTTTCTATTTTTGCGATCGCAAGATTTTACACATAGAGCCGAATTTCCCAGTGCGCAGTGAAGAATTACGCTTTCTGTCGAACGAATAAAATCACACGTCTATATATACAGAAGCTCCTTAGAAAACGCCATAGCGTGCGAAGCGGGAACGGGGGCTGACTAAACCATCGCTGATATATCACGTCGACTCATTGGTATTTTGTAGTTAACATTACGCTTCGTTACGTGGGTGTTTTGCCCTCGACCCGCACGTGGAATTGCCAGTGATATTCAATTCCATATCCGACTGTTTCAATGGAAAGTTACGTGTTCACACTTGATGCCGCAGTAATAATGTTTGTATGTAGTGCACAACGTATATATATCGTATGCAGTCCGGCGGTGTTATGGATGTCTGTAAAAATATGGTCAGATGATCTGGAGTATAAATCCGTCGCCATAGTAACGGGGTTGTGATGAGACTTATTGATTCATTGATGGTTTGCCCGAAAACCGATCTGTCATCGACTGTTTCGTTCTGACTTCTGCCGTATACATAAACGGTTAAAATTTTCTTTTGTAAATATCACCACCAAAAAGTTCACATTTACACTGGGTGGTACAGTCACTTAAATTCAGGAACGAAACTGGTTTTGTTCAGTGTCCTTGGATAACAGCTTAGACACTCAGTCATGACTAATATTTATTATTGTTTAGCGACGACATTGGGATGAACCGGTAAACATTAGTTTACAAATAACGCGAATCACTCGTTTAAAAAAAAGGTTGTCAATGTTGTAAATTTGCTCTCCCAGTCGACTGCATTACAAACATGTCAGTCATGAGTATACTTAATTAGTTCGGTGTTAATCATATCTTCTCCTGCCGTCTCTCCAACTGTTGGGCACAACCAGTTAATTAACACCTTCCTGCTCGCTCTTGGCGGTGAATGCGGAGATACGGTGGTGCGTGTGTCACTGTGTATCATGCGCGTATACGTACTTACTTGCGTCACGGCACAAGCATGCCTGCATTCACGAATGTTCGCGGGAGGACCCTACTGGCTATCAAAAAAAAATTTTGTCGTTTTGTAAAACTTGATGATGACGTGTTTGAAACTGCCCTTCGTGCATTGTCTCATTGTGGGATAGCGAAATGTTAGTAGATTGATATACTGTATACGATGTATATTTCGCAGTGGTTTAATTTTCGCGAATTTCGCGAACGCGTTCTCGACCTCGAAAATAACAACACGCGAATAATTCATACCGAATGATACCGTATATTTCATAATTCACTGATCGTGAAGTTAACCACTCGCGAAATTGTCCGTCAAGTCTGAATTCGCGAAAATATCTGTACGTGAAAAATATGGCGTATACAGTAATCACTAATCAGGAGTGATTAATTAACAAATGTGTTTTTTGTTCACTCATGATATAATACTAGTATACACGTGTTGTCTTGTTGTCGGTAAGGGTGCACGATAATTATTGTAGTGGTTTGTTTATAGCGCTCTATACTTGCCGCTGTTCTAGTGAATCGTGACGAATCTTTTACTGTTTGTAACGTGAACCGTAGATGTGTGACATGTGTGCTGCAATACTGCATGGCGCCTACTCACTCAGTCAATACATAATTCACAATGTTCATCGCATCATTTCGGATTCTGTTTTGCTGAATTTTCTTTCGTGCAATGCTAAGTGCGTTGCCCTAAATCTGTGACAGACGAGAATGCCCTTTGGAAAATCTATAATTTGAATCGTAGCGTTAGTGTATTGAGTGTTGAAGTGGGTGTAAACCATGCATTTCTATCTTCACTACCATAGTAGTTGCAGTCACTTTGTGTAGACAGTCCCCGAATTGATGTAAAATTCATCCGTGGTAATATATACGTTATAAGATTGTGGCAATAATACTGATTGAGACATTTTTCTAACGTAAAAAAATCATATTCATAATATATATGATACAGTATGAGATTATGACTACATTTAGTACGTCTCGAAATTTGTGTACACATTTTGGTATACCGTATTGCAATGCTGCAGATATCCTGTGTTATATATTATATATGTTATTGTAGTTCTGTATTAGTTTAGTGTGACAAAATAAAGCGTTGGTAATTTCAACTGAGAGTATATACATAGCTAATTCGTATTATTATTAGTTGCAACATCCTTGTTTTTCCCCTCAATATTATATCCAAGCTATATCCATTGTGATAATTATATTATATATAGGCATCGTGAGCATGTTTCCATCGGGAGGTGTAACCGTGCACTTTCACTATTACAAGTGAAATTATTCGTCTGTGGCGTGTGCGTGTGCGTGCGTTCATCTCTCTCCGGGTCATGTTTTTTCTCCTCTACATAATACAACAATAATTATTACCTCTGCCAAGGAGGTAATGCAATCGGTCTCGTGTCTGTGTGTCCAGTCCACGCGGCGCGATCGATAGCGATTCGAGTCAGCGAGCAGCGAGTCAGCAGCAGGCGAGTGAGTCAGCAGCAACCACCAGCGAGCGGCGAGTCAGTCAGCAGCAGCCAGCAGCGAGCAGCGAGCCAGCTCGTAACACATACATGTTACATTCTGGCGGAGGTATGCACTCTCCGTGAGTGCCCTCTGTCTAGTTATTATTGGTTCAAGTGATACAGCATAGATTTTAAAGCAAATCACTGTTCCCCCTACATTTCCGGTAACCCGGGCCCTCTTTAAAACGTGTCCAGTGTCATAACATTGAATTTCAACGAAATCCTAGTTCTGGAGACCCCCATTTTCGAACATAGCCGGTTCCAGAGCATACCACATTCAACAAACATTAGTTCCAGAGACCCCCATTTTCAGGTCTGAGTTAGTTCCAGAGCCCCCACATTTTTGACTTCGCGCAGTGGCACGTACATACCTACCATAATGTGGGGTGAGTGCCCCCCCCGCCCCCGGGGGTTTCATCTCCTTGGTTTCCTGCAGAATTTTTGTTTCAAAATAGTGCCACGGCAGTGCCGTGCTGCCGTGGCGGCCACTAGCTACGACCCTATATATATATATATAACTATATAAACCTAGCTATGCCCTAACCCTAACTCTAAACCTAACCCTTTGCAATATTCGGTCTATCCAGGCCCGTAGCCAGCTTTCTATTGGGGGGGGGGGTTCGTTTTTCAATGTTGGCAATTTGCTCGGCAAGGGGCGCGCTACAGGATTTGTACCAGGGGGTCTAACCGTAACCCATAGTTGCGAATCACGCGAAGGGAGGGTCTGGGGGGGCTTAAAATTTTTTTTTAAATTACACCCCTCAGATGCGTTTTCTGCGCGAGCAAGGGGGGGGGGGTCCGGACTCCCTGGACCCCCCCTGTACACCCCCTGCATGCTCGGGCGCGAAGCGACCAGGCGAGGGAGCCAAGGCGACGAGCGGGGGAGGGTGTGGGAGGGGGTGTTCACTGTTCACCCTCGCGATCGATGGAGATTTTGCAATTATTACACTAAAATGGAGCGACCAGAGGTGAAATTCTTGCAAATTTTCAAAAAAAAAAAAATTTTTGTTTGGGGGGAAGGGCTCGGGGGGGGTTCGTTCGAACCCCCGAACCCCCCCTGGCTACGGGCCTGGTCTATCGGACCTTCGGTCTATGACTCTATAGGGCTGACCCCGTCTGTCAAATTCAAATTCAAATTCAAATAAATTTTATTGCACAAATATCTAACAGATACTTTGGCAGTATGTCGCGAGATGGCGTTGTGTACGTCTGTACGATTCAGAGTGTTTACCAAAGATCTTTCGTGTTTACTTCTGTTCCGACTTCAATTATCAATCTTGAAAACGTGCATCCTGATCAAATTTTTCGCATTTTGATACCGTTTTGGACTTTATTTCGCCGAAGTACACGTTCGACACTCGCGGCATCTACCGCTCAACTGATTTAGCTGCTATTTTGCTTTGCTGCGATTTTGGTGCTAAAATTTGGCTCGGGCCTGGGCCGACGTTTTCGATGGGACCAAATTGGCACGGCCCGAAAAACCGTCCGTGTGAACGCTCGGCTCGAGCCAAATTTGGCGCGGGCCTAATTAGGCTCGGGCTAAAAACGTTCGTGTGAACGCGCCTTTAAGCTGCATGCCTTGCGACCCTGCGACGAGATTCGAATGCATAAAAGCGAACAATGCGAATGAAACAATCGGTGCATACAGTCATATACACAACATGCACACAGTAACAATTAAGTCATGTAAACTCATTTAGTTGCGCGAGCGATCGATAGGCGATCGTCACATCGACCTAGCGCCTTCTGCGACTGCCTGCGACTGCCAGTGTCAGTCGCTGCTCGTCGCTGTCGACTCACTGTCGCTGTGAGATGCAATGCGTCGCGTCGCGACGCATTCAATTGCAACCCGACCTAAGGCCGGCTTTACGCATAATTAAAATTCACACACGACACCGATGACGACACAGGAAAACGCTTTCCTTCCGAAGAAGCAAAATCTGGCGA
>NW_014577538.1:54461-59261 GCF_000485595.1 Priapulus caudatus | reverse complement strand
ACGACTGCGCGATGCCATCGGGCGATGGCATCGCCCGATGAAATCGCCTGGTGTGTCCACGACTGCGCGATGCCATCGGGCGATGGCATCGCCCGATGAAATCGCCTGGTGTGTCCACGACTGCGCGATGCCATCGGGCGATGGCATCGCCCTATGCCATCGGCCGATGGCGTCGGGCGATGGCATCGCCTGGTGTGTACGGCCCTTTATGCGAACGAACGAAACAGTCGCGATGATTCCTGTAAGGTTGAACAGTAGCCACGTCTCTAGTGTCCACGCGAGGGCAACACCGCCCGGAAGGCGGCGCGGAACTGACTGCTCTTCGCAGCATATATGAAGAAGTTCATGAAAGAGTTTGAGTACACCAGTATGTAGCCGAGGCCTCGCGCCACGCCGACCGTGTCGTGGTAGACGTCGGCAACGCTCATCAGCATCATGACAAAAAACGGAGCCCAGCAAACGAAGAAAGCGCCGACGACGATGCCAAACGTCTTGGCAAGCTTCAGATGCTTGGCGAGCTCAACAGAGAAGGATTTTCCGGTCGCTCCTGCCTCCTGCGAACCGCTGTTGCTCGGGTTCGGGTGGATCTGCTGCTGGTGGTGCTTGGCAATCATCATCATGTAAGCGTAGATGGAGACGAGGGCGGCGCCACACGTCAAAACAAATACCGAGAATAAGATGACAGATATTCTACTCAAAACGATGTCAAATATGCATGGTAGATCCGGCTCCCAGCGGTTGCTAACGGTCGTTATCACGCTCATGAAGAAGGCAAAGCCCCAAACCGTGCTTACCATTACCAAGACAACGCGCGGTGTGACGATCTGGTAGTAGTGTAGAGGTCGCGATATTGCAATGTACCTGTCTACGTTGAGGGCGATGAGAGCATTTGTTGATGCAACGGCCGCGAGCGTAACCAGACTGAAGTGTACAACGCATATGATCTTTGGTGTGAATTTTAGTAGAAAGGTCATTGGTGCGAAGAGGATTCCTCGGACGCCCATGATGAAATCAGCGACAGCCAAGTTTGCGATCAGCTTGTGTGCTGGCTCCTGCAGGTGTGATGTCCGTGTCACAGCCAAGATGACGAGAAGATTAACAAGTATGTTGAGTACGTCGATAGGAATCAGCAGGTAAATGATCCAGTACTGAATAGTCGGTATTACTGGAACCTCTCCCTGTTCAATATCCGACTCCATGCAGCCGAACAAGCTCCCATTCTCGGACACGGACCCAGAGATGTTGCACTGTGAACTATTAGCTGTCGCCATGATGCAGGAATGAATCTCACCACACCAGCTTCGTAACACTAATGGCGTGCCTCTGCCGCTTCGCATGAATTTTATGTCTTTTATACGCAATAATTTCTCACCCTCTCCCTCTCACCAATTCTATGTCTGAACTCAATTTTATCTCGTAGCATTATCACCATACTATGCTACCTAATTAAATATACATAATTGATGATATTACATCGTATAGCTCTTAGATTCTCCGTATAAATGCGTCGTTCCTTCTCCTGAATTGTGTAACTAGCGTGATGCGGGGTATTGTTGTACCTACTTACTTGCACGTATCGTGTGAAGCTACTAGCCACATTGCCACATCCAATGAAAGGGATATTAGCAGTTGGCGCGTGCACAGCTTAGACTGTCCCCAGCTGTTAACCCTCCGCCACGAGAAAGCAGGAATCTTGGTAATAGTCTTCACTAATATGAAACTCGGTGGCAAGCTATGCGATATAGATATTTTCCTCATTTAAGTGAGCTTCACAAAATGAATACAAAGCAAGCTTGATACATTACTGCGCCAATTGATTTTGCGCTAACGAAGTATTCGCAAAACTCTCTGAGAAGATTTTAAACCATATTGAACGGCACAATGGCACGTTCTTTAATGTCCAACGCGTTGGCAACACTGCCCCGAACCCCGCCCGAAATTCGGCTAACGTGAAAACTAAATCGATCTACCTCATGGCCGTAGTGGCCGCCACGGCAGCACGGCACTGCCGTGGCACTATTTTGAAAAAAAAAATTCTGCAGAGAACTAATGAGCAACACATACCAAGGAGATGAGACCCCGGGGGGGGCACTCACCCCACATTATGGTAGGTATGTGCCACTGCGATGTCAAAAATGGGGGGGGGGGCTCTGGAACTAACTCAGACCTAAAAATGGAGGTCTCTGGAACTAATGTTTGTTGAATGTGGTATGCTCTGAAACTACCTAAGGCCGGCTTTACGCATAATTAAAATTCACACACGACACCGATGACGACACAGGAAAACGCTTTCCTTCCGAAGAAGCAAAATCTGGCGAAAAAACGCGCCAAGAAATGAAATGCCTGCCTATATATACTTTCCACCGATACTACCCACCGATATTTTCCACCGATAATTATCACCGATCCTTTCCACCAATACTTTCCACCGATACTTTCCACGGCACCAGCTAGTACTTTCCACCGATACTTTCCACCAATACTTACGAAACAGGGAAACAACTCCACGTACAACAAATTTACAAGGGCACAGCGAATAGTATATATAGCACGAGATTCACACAAGAATGCGTCCAGAAGTAAACGTCTACCGATACTTTCCACCGATACTATCCACCTATACTTTCCACCGATACTTACGAAACAGGGAAACAACCCCACGTACAACAAATTTACAAGGCCACAGCGAATAATATTAATTTAGCGTGATATTCACACAAAAAGACGTCCAGAAGCAAACGTTCACCGATACTTTCCACCAATACTTTTCACCGATACTTACTACTAGACCTTACTTTATAATAATAAGGTCTATGTCCCCCAGGGTACTGCCGGAACGTACCCTGGTCACTATTTGATATGGTTAGGGTTAGGATTAGAGTTAGGGTTAGGATTAGGGTTTGGGTTAGGGAGTAGGCGTAGGCGACTCCCTAGACTCGTTAGTGTAGTAGGCGAGGTACGGTCCGGCATATTAGATAGTACCAGGGTACGTTCCGGTATACCGAACCGTACCCAGGGTACGCTCCGGCAGTACCCCGGGGGACATAGACCCTCTCAGCGATACTTACGAAACAGGGAAACAACTCCACGTACAACAAATTTACAAGGGCACAGCGAATAATATTTAGTGCGAGATTCACACAAGAACGCGTCCAGAAGTAAACATCTACCGATACTATCCACCTATACTTTCCACCGATATTTTCCACCGATACTTTCCACGATTTGTCGTAACGAAATCAAGTCTACAAAGTGATGTCGTTTACGAAACGTCAAGTCTACGAAAGTAATTTCGGTACGAATCAAGCTCTACAAAGTAATTTCGTACGAAATATCAACTTACTACGAAGTTATTTCGTTACGAAATCAGCTACTGCGGGTCATTCGTACGAAATCATGCTACACTTAGGCGGCCGCGGCCTGCGCCAAATTGTCGCATGACTTGATTTCGTTACAGAATCAGCTACTCCGAGTGCATTTCGTAACGAAATCATGCTACACTTGGGCGCGGCCCCGGCGCGCCCAAATGTCGATGACTGATTTTCGTACGAAATCAGCTACTGCAAATCGAATGATTTCGTTACCGAATCATGCGATTCGTTGCAAATCATGCTACACTTGGCGTGTGGGGCCGCCAAGTGTTCGCCATGACTGCATTTCGTTACGAAATCAAGGTCTACAAAGTGATTTCGTTATGAAATCAAATAGTACAAAGTAATGTGGCGTACGAAATCAAACTACTGCGAGTGATTTTTCGTGACGAAATCAGACTACTGCATCGACGTGCATTTCGTTACAAAATCATCGCCTACACTTAGCGCGTGTGCGGGGCCGCCAAGTGTTCGATATGAACTGATTTCGTTGACGAAAATCACCTGATTCGTCAACCAAATCAAGTGCTACAAAATGATTTCGTTACGAAAATCAAGTCTACAAAGTTAATTTCGTGACGAAATCAACTACTTGCGGAATGATTCGCTGACTGAAATCAGTACTGCAAGTCGAGTGATTTCGTTACGAAATCATGCTACACTTGGCGTGTGGGGCGCAAGTTGTCCCATGACCTGATTCGCTAACGAATATTCAAGTCTGCCAAAGTGATTTGCTTACGAAATCAATGTCTACAAAGTGATTTCGTTACAATCAAGTACTTGCGAGTGATTTTCGTGACGAGAATTCAGCTACTGCGAGTAAAGACTTAACACTAATAACTTATTAACAGCTAAATAATTTAATTTAATTAAAACAATAATAATACTTTTAAATTAAATTGTTGTAAATAAATCATGTAAATATTTGCGGTTTAATTGCAGCTTCTGCCCCTCCTCCTTCTCCCACCACCTTCTCCCTTCTCCGCCTTCCTCCTTCTCAGCAGCTTCTCCCTCTTCCTTCATCCACCACTTCTCCTTTTCCCTTTCTCCTTTCTCCACAGCTTCTCTTCCCTCCTCCTCTCACCCAGCTTCTCCCTCTCCTCCTTCCTCCCAGCTTCTCCCTCCCCCTTCTCCAGCCACCTTTCCTTCGCCCTTCTTTCTTCTCCACCAGCTTCTCCCCTCCTTCTTCACTAGCTTCTGCCCCTTCCTCCAGCCACTTCTCCCCTCCTCTTCTCCACCAGCTTCTCCCCTCTCTCTTTCTCACCACTCCCTTCTCCCCTTAATCCTTCTCCACAGCTTCTCCCCTCCGTCTTCTCCACTCTTCCCCTTCTCCCTTCCTCCTCCTTCACCATTCTTCTCCCCCTCCTCCTTCTCCACCAGCTTTTCTCTTCCCCTTCCTCATTCTCCACAGCTTCTCCCCCCTCCATTC
>NW_014577538.1:49339-52266 GCF_000485595.1 Priapulus caudatus | reverse complement strand
AAATCACTTTGTAGACTTGATTTCGATACGAAATCAATGATTTCGTAACGAAATCAGTCATGCGACACTTGGCGCCCCATACTCACGTGTGTGTGTTCGTGTGTGTGTAGCCATCAGCGAGCCAGCTGTTATACACACGCTCAACCGATCGATCGATTCAGCACCAGCTCGCCTTAGGGCGTCCCGTCAGCAGCAGCTCGCCTTAAGGCGCCCAGCCAGCAGCAGCCAGCAGCGAGCCAGCTGTTATACACATGTATACATGTTACACGCTCGCGGAGGTATGCACTCTTTTTGAGTGCCCTCTGTCTAGTTGTGTGTGTGCTTGTGTGTTTGCGTGTGTGTGTGTGTGTGTGTATGTGTGTGTGTGTGTGTGTGTGTGTGTGTGCGTGCGTGTGTGCGCGCGCGTGTGTGTGTGTGTGCGCGCGTGTGTGTGTTGTGCTGACGCGGCTGTGTGGCGCGTGAATGCGTGGAATTCCCATCCATTCCCTCCCTCGCCCTCTCATCCCCTTCCATCCATTCCCTCCTTCGCCCTCTCACCCCTTCCATCCATTCCCACCCTCGCCCTCTCGCCCCCTTCCATCCATTTCCTCCCTCGCCCTCTCGCCCCCTTCCATCCATTCCCTCCGTCGCCTTCTCACCCCTTCCATCCGTTCCCTCGCCCTCTCAGCCCTTCCATCCGTTCTCTCTCTCGCCTTCTCACCCCTTCCATCCATTCCCTTTTTCGCGTTCTCACCCTTTCCATCCATTCCCTCCCTTACCCTTTCGCCCCCTTCCATCTATTCCCACCCTCGCCCTCTTAACCCCTTCCATCCATTCCCTCTCTCGCCTACTCACCCCTTCCATCCATTCTCTCTCTCGCCTTCTCACCCCTTCCATCCATTCCCTTTTTCGCGTTCTCACCCCTTCCATCCATTCCCTCCCTTGCCCTCTCGCCCACTTCTATCTATTCCAACCCTCGCCCTCTTAACCCCTTCCATCCATTCCATCCCTCGCCCTCTCACCCCTTCCATCCATTCCCTCCCTCGCCTTCTTACCTCCTTCCATCCATTCTCTCTCGCGCCCACTCACCCCTTCCATTCATTCCCTCCCTCGTCCTCTCACCCCTGCCATCCATTCCCTCCCACGACCTCTCAACCCCTTCCATCTATTCCCTCTCTCGTCCACTCACCCCTTCCATCCATTCCCTCCCTCGCCTTCTCACCCCCTTCCATCCATTCCCTCCCACGACCTCTCAACCCCTTCCATCCATTCCCTCCCTCGTCCTCTCACCCCTTCCATCCATTCCCTCCCTCGCCTTCTCACCCCCTTCCATCCATTCCCTCCCACGACCTCTCAACCCCTTCCATCCATTCCCTCTCTCGTCCTCTCACCCCTTCCATCCATTCCCTCCCTCGCGTTCTCACCCCCTTCCATCCATTCCCTCCCTCGCCTTCTCACCCCCTTCCATCCATTCCCTCTCTCGCCCTCTCACCCCCTTCCATCCATTCCCTCCCTCGCCCTCTCACCCCCTTCCATCCATTCTCTCTCTCGCCCTCTCAACCCCTTCCATCCATTCCCTCTTTCGTCATGGATGGATAGGGGTATCAGAGGCGAGAGAGGGAATGGATGGAAAAGAAGCGAGAGCGGGCAAGGAGGGAATGGAAATGGAAGCGAGGTGAGAACGCGAGGGAGGGAATGGATGGAAGGGGGTGATCGAGAGGGCGAGGGAGGGAATGGATGGAAGGGGGCGAGAGGGCCGAGGAAAGGGAAATGGATTGGAAGGAGTAGAACGCGAGGGAGGGAATTGGATGGAAAGGGTGAGAGTGGCAAGAAGAGGGAATGGATAGAAGGGGTGAGAGGGCAAGGAGGGAATGGATGGAAGGGGGTGAGAGGGCGCGGAGGCATGGATGGAAGGGTGAGAGGGCGAGAGAGAGAATAGGATGAAGGGGTTGAGAGGCGAGAAGAGAGTAATGGATGAAGAGATTGAGTGGCGAGGGAGGGAACGGATGGTAGGAGGTTGAGAGCCAAGAGAGAGAATGGATGGCAAAGGGTAAGAGAGGCG
Organism: Priapulus caudatus; assembly: GCF_000485595.1. Taxonomy (NCBI): domain Eukaryota; kingdom Metazoa; phylum Priapulida; class Priapulimorpha; order Priapulimorphida; family Priapulidae; genus Priapulus; species Priapulus caudatus. Next base: position 50,225 of record NW_014577538.1, on the reverse strand, counting down.
AGGGTGGGAATGGATGGAAAGGGCGGTGAGAGGGCGAGGGTGGTGAATAGGATGAAGGGGGGTGAGAGGGCGGAGCGGTGGGAATGGGATGAGAAGGGAGCGAGCAGGCGAGGGTGGAATAGATAAGAAGTGGGCGAAGAGGCAAAGGAGGGAAATGATGGAAGGTAGGTGAAACGCGACAAAAAGGGAATGGATGGAAGGGGTGAGAAGGCGAGAGAGAGAATGGATGGAAGGAGGTAGAGTGGTCGAGAGAGGGAATGGATGGAAGAGGGAGCGAGAGTTGTGAGGAGGGGATGATGGAAGGAGGTGAGAACGCGAGGGAGAGAATTGATGGAAGGGTTACGGGGCGAGGGTGGGAATAATGAAGGGGGCAGAGGGCAAGGGTAGGGATGGATAGAAAGGGTGGAGAACGCGAAAGAAGGAATGGGAGTGGAGGGGTGACAGAGGAGAGAGAGAAGAATGGATGGAAGGCCAAAGGGCGATGAACGGATGGAAGGACTGTAAGAGGGCGAGGGCAACGAATGGAAGGGGTGAGAGGGCGAGGTGAAGCGGATGGAGCAGGGCTGAGAGGCGCGGGAAACTGGGAAAAAAAATCAGAAGGGCTGAGAGGCGAGGGCGGATGGAAGGCTGAGAAGGCGAGGGTGGGAATGGATGGATAGGGGTGAGAGGACGAAGAGGGAATGGATGGAGAGGTGATCGCGAGGACGAGGGTGGGAATAAATGAAAGGGGGCGAGAGGAAGGAGGGAATGGAATAGAAGGTAGCGAACGCGAAAAGAATGGAATGGATGGAAGGGGTAGAGAGGCGAGAGAGAAGAATGGATGGCAAGGGCTCAAGAGGGCGATGGAAGATGGAAGAGGATGTAAAGGGACAGGAAGGGATAGGAG
>NW_014577538.1:26103-49314 GCF_000485595.1 Priapulus caudatus | reverse complement strand
CAGATATTACAGATATATACCTAACAGGCCTCCACCATCGGTTAATTTATTCTTAACTTCTCGTTATCATTATCATTTTTGGTCAAGTGAATAAGATCTTTTCGTCGCATCAGGTATCGTTGCGGGCGAATTGCACCCAGTGCAAAGCGCCCGTGTTCTACATACTCACCCCGGTGCCCTTTGCGTGACCTTTGGCAAGGCTTAACACCGCTACTGGAAAGGTGTGGGCTGGAAATTCCATCGTGCATCATTGACGACAACCAGCGTATGATCGTACAGCCAGGCTGCACCCACGCCAGCGGCCCTCTGTGTATGCACGAACTCCTGCAAGAAATACTATCCAACGGCAGTCCACGATCCACGCCATCCATCGCCATTTGCTTGAAGTTTGTCTTGCGGACAGAGACATGTAGATCCCGATTCTAGCTGATCAGGAATTAGCATTTGCGCAATAAGCCTATATGTTTCTAAATATAAATTCGGGGAATCAGTTGTTTAGTATTGTTTGCCAGAAGACCTGTTACAGACGCATTAGAGGTCCGCATACCTTGTGTTGCATTGCAGGCCACACTACTGCTTAAACACTCAAGTGGAAACACTAGTTGAACACTGCTTAATGCTGACTCAGTTTTGCAAAATCGACGTCTGAAATCCTATAAAAAATCACATCATCATACGTGAATTTTTAAATGCAGTATTGTCTCAGCATCGGCATCGAAAACGGTAATCATTAAGAATTTTTGCCAAATTTTGTCTGTTCAGTTTCATTCCATTATATAGCCGTTCAATGCTGTGCCCGGAAACGTTGATGTTAGCAATCGAATCAAATGAGAGTTTGATATTTGATTCAGAAGTGCCAGAGCCACTGCCCCATACGTCATGGAGGCTAGGCAATACCGCGTGTCCTGGCCGAAGGAGGTCGGTTGAAGAGATCTTTCAAAGCGCGCCCCAAGCTACAAACGCCAGGGCGTGCCGCGGACCAAGCAGAGCAAAGAGACACCGTGAAGATACGCTTGAACTTAGAAAGATTAACATGAATACATCAAATGGATTCATCTGTTGGAGATTTTCTCGCGATGAACTTGATGACGGTTTACGCAAACGTTTGAAGTGCTGATATCAGGAAAGTAACTTACTCATGTATTACTTATTTGGACATCGGTAAAAAACGATGCGGGAAAATGAAAGCACATTTGTTTACTCTAAACTTATGCGGTCGTAACTAGGAAAGTAATTGGAAAATCCAAGGCAGAGGTAATGAATTTTTGATTTTGTGCTATTTTGTTTACTATAGATTGTATCCGTCTCGTAATATACATAGCTGAGACGTTGAGTGAATTGCGTTTATTCATGGGTTTTGCTCTGCGCCACGTCACAGTTGACAATTGATCAATGAGCTAAGACGGGCTCTTGAATATATGGCTGCATGATGGCGCAATGAATTGAATTGATTGGAGTTTCCTTTATATAGATATATTAATATATTATTTATATATTATATTATCATAAAAACTGCTCTCTGGATGATGCCATTAAATGTAATTGTTTGTCTTTTCTTCGTACTACTCTGCCTGAAAATAAGGTTAGCAATTAAAAACAAACAAAAATCTTCAGAAGTTTATCTCATATCACTTTCTATACATTCAATGAAATGGTAGCAGACATTAATTGCAGTTTGAACTTTGAAGATTTGTGTTGAACATATCTAACAAATTTTTCATATGATCCGGAAATTATTAAGCATAACATAGCCGCCATATAAAACATGTGGCCATGCCGCCGTTACAAGCACACACAGTAAACATGGAAACGCACACCCGTACGTACGCGTATATTTACATCGCGGGTGCGAACAAAGTTTTGGCATAAAAAACGGTCACCAACCGGCGTCATTCTTACCGTATAAACCAATATTAGGCCCGCAACAACGCAGGCCATCGTTTGCCGTGGGTGATATACCATGAGAGACAGAGGGAAAGGGTTATGGCGATGTGAAGGGGAAGAAGAGATAGAGAGTATAAATGTCAGACGGAGTGGGAATGAGGAAAGTATTAAGGAGAAGGTATAGAGAGCGTAAGAAAGATGGGGGAGAGGAACGGATAGAAGGGCTGAGGAGGGCCGAGGGAACAGATGGAAGGGCGTGAGAGGCGAAAGGAGACGGATTAGAATGGGCTTGAGAGGGCGACGGAACGGATGGAAGGGCTAGAGGGCGAGGTGGGAATGGATAGAAGGGAATGTAGATGAGGGACGAAAGAGGGAACTGGATGGAAGGGGCCGTGAGAAAGCGAGGGAGGAAATGGACTGGAAGCAGGGGCTGATCGAGAGGGCGAACGGGTGGGAAATGGATGGAAGGTGGTGAGATCGGGCGGAGGGTAGGAATGGATTGAAGGGGTGAGAGATCGAGCGGATAGGAATGGATGCGTAGGGTGAGAGGTCGTGGAGGGAATGGATGGGAAGGGGCGTGAGGAAGGCGAGGGATGGAATGGTTGGAAGGGGTTGAAGAGGCGTGGCGAGGAATGGATGGAAGGGGGTGAGAACGCGAGGGAGGGAATGGATGGAAGGGGGTGAGAACGCGAGGGAGGGAATGGATGGAAGGGGGTGAGAACGCGAGGGGAAGCCGGACATGTGATGGGAAGGGGTTAAGAGGGCGAGGGAGGGAATGCGATGGAGGGGGTGAGAACGCGAGGGAGGGAATTGATGGAAGGGGTTAGAAGGCGCGGGTGGGAATAGATGTTGCGAAGCGAGCGAAAGTGACGAGCGAAGGGAATGGATGCGAAGGGGGTGAGCAGGGCGAGGCGAGGGACATGAGATAGAAGGTAGAGACGAGAGCACGGAATGGCATGGCAAGGGAGCGAGAGCGCAAGGATGGCGAATGGATGGAAGGGACGGCTGAGACACGCGAGGGAGGGAATGGATGGGAATGCGGGTGATGAATTGCGAGGGAGGCGAATGGATGAAGGGGTGAGAGGGCAAGGGAGGGAATGGATGAAGCGGGCTGAGAGGCGAGGGAGGGAATGCGATGAGGGGTGAGAGGGCTGAGAGAGAGAATTGCATGGAAGGGTTGAGAGGCGGCGAAGAGAGAGAATGGATTGGAATGAGATGAGTGGGCAGGGACGGGAACGGCATGCGAAGGGGTTGAGGAGGACGAGAGAGAGAATGGATGGAAGGGGTAAGAAGGCGAGGGTGGGAATGGATGGAAGGGGGTGAGAGGGCGAGGGTGGGAATGTATGGAAGGGAGCGAGAGGTCGTGGGAGGGAATGGATGGAAGGGAGCGAGAGGGCGAGGGAGGGAATGGATGGAAGGAGGGTTAGAGGTCGTGGAAGGGAATGGATGGTAATGGGCGGTGAGAACGGCGAGGAGCGGAATGGATGGAAGGGTGTGGTGGACGAGAGAGGGGAATAGATGGAAGGCGGCCTTGAGAGCGTCGAGGAGGGAATGGATGGAAGGGTGAAGAACGCGAAAAAGGGAATGGATGGAAGGGCGCTTGAGAAGGCGAGAGAGAGAATGGATGGAAGGGGAAGAGTAGGCGAGAGAGGGAATGGATGGAAGGGGGCGAGAGGGCGAGGGAGGAAATGGATGGAAGGAGGTGAGGAACGCGGAGCGGCAGGGACATGGGATGGAGGAGGGAAACGCGAGGGACTGCCGGAATGGATGGAAGGAAGGTAAGAACGCAAGAGAGCGGAATGGATGGAAGGGTCGTTAGAGGGCGGGTCGGATTTACATGGAAGGGCGCGAGAGGGTAAGGGGAGGGAATGGATGGCAAAGGCGTAGAGAACGCGAAAGAGCGGAATGGATGCGAGCGGGTGAGAAGGCCGAGAGAGAGAATGAAAATGAAGCAGCTGAGAGGGCGATGGAACGCGATGGAACAGCGGCTGAGAGGCGCGAGGGAACGGATGGAGGGCTGAGAGGCATGGCGAACGGATGGAATGCGCTGAGAGGCGAGGGAACGGAATAGAACGGGGCTGAGACGGCGCGAGGGAACGGATGGAAGAGCTGAGAAGGCGAAGGTGGGAATGGATGGAAGGGGTGAGAGAATGGATGGAAGGGGGCGAGAGGGCGAGGGAGGAAATGGATGGAAGGAGGTGAGAACGCGAGGGAGGGAATGGATGGAAGGGACGATTGAGAGCTGCCCATCATTCCCTCCCCCGACCTCTCATCCCCTTCCATCCATTCCCTCCCTCGCCTTCTCACCCCTTCCATCCATTCCCTCCCTCGCGTTCTCACCACCTTCCATCCATTCCCTCCCACGACCTCTCAACCCCTTCCATCTATTCCCTCTCTCGTCCACTCACCCCTTCCATCCATTCTCTCTCTCGCCTTCTCACCCCTTCCATCCATTCCCTTTTTCGCGTTTTCACCTCCTTCCATCCATTCCCTCCCTCGCTTTCTCACCCCCTTCCATCCATTCCCTCTTTCGTCCTCTCACCCCTTCTATCCATTCCCACCCTCGCCCTCTCAGCCCTTCCATCCGTTCCCTCGCCCTCTCAGCCATTCTATCCGTTCCTTCGCCCTCTCACCCCTTCCATCTGTTCCCTCGCCCTCTCAGCCCTTCTATCCGTTCCCTCTCCCCCTCTTTCTTACGCTCTCTACCTTCCTTCCTTAATACTTTCCTCATTCCCTACCTCCGTCTGACATTTATCTCTCTATCTCTTCTTCCCCCTTCACTCGCCATACCCTTTCCCTCTGTCTCTCATGGTATATCACCCACGGCAACGATGCCTGCGTTGTTGCGGGCCTAATATGGTTATACGGTAGATGACCGCCAGGTTGGTGACCGTTTTTATGCCAAAACTTTTTCGCACCCGCGATGTAAATATACGCGTACGTACGGGTGTGCGTTTCCATGTTTATGTGTGTGCTTGTAACCGCATGCACATGTTTATATGGCGGCTATGTTATCTTATAATTTCCGGATCATATGAAAAAATTTGTTAGCAATGTTTCAACACAAATCTTCAAGTTCAAACTGCAATTAATGTCTCTACCATTCATTGATGTAAGAAAGTGATATGAGATAAACTTTCTGAAATTTTTGTTTGTTTTAATTGCTAAACCTTATTTTCAGCAGAGTAGTACAAGAAAAGACAAACAATTACATTTAATGCATCATCAGAGACAGTTTTATATAATATAATATATAAATAATATATAATATATCTATATAAAGGAACTCCAATCAATTTCAATCATTGCGCCATCAATGGCAGCCATAATTCAAAGCCACGTCTTAGCAGCATTGTACAATTGTCACTGTGACAGTGGCCAGAGCAAAACACATGAATAACCAAATTCACTCAACGTCTCAGCTATGTATATTACGAGAGGATACAACTATAGTAACAAAATAGCACAAAATCAAAATAATTACCTCTCTTGGATTTCCAATTACTTTCCTAGTTACGACGATAAGTTAGAGTAAAAAATGTGCTTTCATTTTCCCGCATCGTTTTTTTACCGATGTCAAATAAGTAATACATGAGTAAGTTACTTTTCCTGATATCACACTTCAAACGTTTGCGTAAACCTCATCAAGTCATCGCGAGAAAATCTCCAACAATGAATCCATTTGATGTATTCATGTTAATCTTTCTAAGCAAGCGTATCTTCACGGCTGTCTCTTTCTCTGGCTTGGTCGCGCGCCGCCCTGGCGTTTGTACTTGGGCCGCGCTTTGAAAGATCTCTTCACCGACTCCTTCCCAAGGACACGCGGTATGTGCCTAGCCTCCATGACGTATGGCAGTGGCTGCTGGCACTTCTGAAATCAAAATATCAACTCTCATTTGATTCGATTCTAACATCACGTTTCCGGCACGAGGCATTGAACGGCTATATAATGGAATGAAACTGAACCGCAAATTTGCAAAAAATTCTTATGATTACCGTTTCGATGAGATTGCTGAGAACAAATACAATGCATTTAAAAATTCACTATGATGATGTGATTTTATAGGATTCAGACGTCGATTTTGCAAAACTGAGTCAGCATTATAGCAGTGTTCAACTAGTGTTCAACTGAGTGTTTAACAGTAGTGTGCCTGCATGCAACACAAGGTAGCGGACCTCAATGCGTCTGTACAGGTTTCTGGCAACAATACTAAACAACTGATTCCCGAATTTAATTTAGAAACATATAGCTTATGCCAAATGCTAATTCCTGACAGCTAGAATGGGATCTACATGTCGCAAGACAACTTCAAGCAAATGGTCGGATGGATGGGTGGATCGTTGGAGTGCGTTGGATAGTATTCTTGCAGGAGTTCGTGCATACACAGAGGGCCGCTGCGTGGGTCAGCCTGGCTGTACGATCATACCTGTGTCGTCATGATGCACGATGGAATTTCCAGCACACCTTTCAGTAGCGTGTTAACCTTGCCAAGGTCAGCAAAGGGCACCGGCGTGAGTATGTAGAACACCTTCTGCACTGGGTCAATTCCCCGCACGATACCTGAATGCGACGAAAGATCTTATTCACTTGACCAAAAAATGATAATGATAACGAGAAGTTAAGAATAAATTAACCTATGTGGAGGCCTGTTAGGTATATATCTGTACATATCTGTACAAGATATCGCCATTTATTATGGGTAGCAGCTATAAGCAAGTGTTAGCAGCTAAAATTATTTAGGTTGATATTGTGAGGGCCAAGCTTAGTGCATCTTGCCGATTGCGTTTCCATCCCAATCCTTTATAAAAGGAATTAACACTTCAAGTAGAGCATGCACCACCTTCAGTAACCACCTAATTAATCTAATATGGTAGTATCTGTAGTAGTCTTACAGAAACTCGAGCTCACAGAAACTTTTTGGAGAAATGCCAATTTGTATCAAGCTATGAAAACCAGCTCATTTTCTTTCAGAAGTGAGGATAAACAGAGAAATATTGACAGAGTAGCACCTACCGAAGCCAAAGCATTTGCACACAGGAGTAGAATGAAAGAACCGGGGCAGTGTTTCATCTTCTGAACTCAGCATCTGCAAGATTTAAGAAAATGTATTATTTTGCACATCTTTGTTTGGCATTGAGCACTATAATACACAGTGAATATTGCTTAGTGTCATCACCTCAAGCTTTGAGACTACAACACACCAACCAAAAGTGAGAAACTGTACATCACTTTTCGGAACTTATGCACTAGCAAATTATGTAACATCGAAAAGTATCCAGAATTTCCATGCCAAAAATTTAAGTGCAAATCTCTAGTAATAAATGCCAAATGTACCTCTTTTGGATCAGCAGCACACAATGCTACAACACTCGCATTCAATGAAAGCAGGGCAAGTGAGTTTGGAATAACTGCATGACTCACATGAATCCCAACTGCACTCCATGGAAGACTGGAACGTTTGTTAATGAATGATAATGAGCAAATTACACAGAGTAACATTTAGAAGAAAGGTCAAACTCAGGTCAATGCACTAATTGATCGAGAGAACCCACAATCGACTGCTATTAATCAGCTTTGTTGTCATAATCAGTAATCGTGTTTGTTTGTATTCACTTCTGATTACATATATATGTACGTATACAGTGTATGTCTATGATATTAAATAATGTATGATATGATGTCAGGGGCGGATTCAGACCGTATTTGCCGTATTGGGAAATACGGTCTAGATTTCAAAGTGCCCTTCGAAATTTTGCGCTAAAAATTACAGAAAACAATTTGATGGAATTTGGCTATATTCTTTATTTGTTTTCTTTTTCTTTTGATTCATTGACAGGACTTGAAGGAAATCAAAATTTTAAATGGTAACAAAACTAGCTTTGATATCTGAAAAAGAAGGGAAGTGCTTGAATCATTCTGCATTAATTGCTGGTATGCAAAGCACAGGCAAAATGAAGCAGAAATAAAATTCCATATGGTTTTTAGCTATTGCTGCTTGACTAAATGTGTGCTCAAATGGTGCTCATTTTTGTGCCCAGGTACCCTTGAAATTTTGAAATTTCCTGAGGCAGGCCCCCCAGACCCCCGCCATGTCCTTCCGCGCCTAACGGCGTCCACTGTGGGGTAGTGTGCCCTTTTTGGGGGATGTGCCCTTAAAATCTGGAAAAATACTGCCTAGCTTCAGCCCTGGATCCGCCCCTGGATGTATGTTGTATAGATATGTTCAAGAGATTACCTGTATGGCTGGAGAGCCTCAAGTGGCAACGACTTTCCAGTAACTGTGAAGTCAAGCATCTTGCCCATATAGGCGAGAAAGCTGAGATGCCGATGATCTTCTGGTTTGTATTGCTTCTTCCTTTAAATAATAACAAAATAAACCTTTGTTGTTACCTACAGAGCCTATGATTGGATAGAATATGCAAAACACTACATAAAAGGCTTTCTACTAATAATTCACAGTTATCACTGCTACTACACACTAACAACGTTAAGGTTATCATAATGTGTAGTCTGATAACATATATGATAGCATAATTTATAACGACAATCTCAAAATCCATAACATCGGCAATTAATCGATGGCCTTGCCAAATCTTCGGCAGCTCTCTTCCATTGCACGCCACTCAAAACACAATCTGTCAGATCGAATTGGTTGGGGAGAGGCGAACCTACCTTTGATGATATTCCTCGTAACTCTCCACCAACAAATGCCTATGGTTGCTCAGGGCTCTCTGTTCGTAGACCATGCCTGGGGTGCAGGACAGGAATTCCTCATTCACCAGTGGCAGGTTCTTATTGGGACTCGAATGCACAAACTGCACCACGTGCGTGGGCTGCGTGATGTTTATTACATCCACCAGCAAGTTTAGTCCCATACCTGTCGGCACAGATCCAATTTGAATTACAGATTAGCATTAGCATAATTATACTCATATAGTATAAACATTTTACAAATATTTCGGTTTTAAGTTCATGATTACATGCAGAGAATGATCGTTCTACTCAACCCACATTTACACACTTCCCAAACGACACACCCGCACCCGCGCCCGCGCCCGCGCACGCGCACGCACACGCACACACACCTCTGTTCCAGCCCATGGTGTTTACAATTAAGGGAACCCTGTCGCGCCTCAACTTGACGTAAGCCTGGTAGACGTATTTCACGCATGCGACGTAGTGTACTGGGTCTTCCTGGGCCGCTATATGTCCATAGTAGCACATTCTATATGGCTTCCTCTGGTGCGTAAACGGCGGGCCTGTTACAACATAATTTAACATAATAACATAATAAAACATGCTATAACAAAATAATTCAAAGTAATTTAAACCTCTATTGAGTGCACAGGCTAAAAAAATTACACACTTTCTATACTGTATACTAACGACTGTAACTCGCCACACGTTCGTTCCGTCATACCGTTTTTGTTACTGAAAATAATTGACAATTTTTTAAGCGAGCTATGCACTTGTAAAGTATTAGTGATTACTCTGGTTAAACCCGACCACTATTTTAACCATACTACCACCTCTATGCTACCTGATAAACAACTAAATTATTATAACAACTAACATCCAACACAAGCCTTCCACACATCGTGCAAATTTTATGCCTGTAATGTCTAAATGTCATGAATCACTGGAAGGTTAGACTTAGTTGTGTGCCTATCGTTTATCAGCTAGGTGACTAGCAAAATGCTCTGTACAACAAACAGCATTGTCAGCTCGTCGATAAAGCCGCAGTACACGTACCGATCACAGGTGTGGTGACAATGTGTAGAGAGATGCAGCCCGACGGGGTGAACTCAGTCTGACCTATGTCACACTCCAGGTACGCAACTCGCTTACACCTGCAAAACACGATTGGCAACTCGCACTTAAACGTAGCTGATTACATCGATTCTGTCACCACCAGCGACGTCTGACAACGTATTATTTATCTAAGTCAATCACTATTTATACTCACTCAGACAATGCAGAGTTGATTAGGTGTCGTGCCATTGTCGATTTACCCACGTTCCTTCCTCCACAAACGAGGAACACCTGAGCAGTACCTGCAATAACCACAACAACGGAGTACCGGCAGGCGGCGATGGCTTTCCTAGGAGACAGGATGCCGGTATGGAGCACAACACGCACACAAATGTAAGACGGCGAATCCTGTCTCGGATGCGCGCAGATGCACAACGCGCACGACGGCAAATCCTTCTCGGATGCGCTCAGACGCACAACACGCGCACGAAAGCATGACGGCAAATCCCGTCTTGGGCGCGCACAGACGCAGATTCGTGCGCGATGGTAAATCCTGTCTCACACGCGCGCAGACGCACAACACGCACACAAATGCAGGACGGCAAATCCTGTCTTAAACGCGCTCAGACACACAACACGCGCACGAATGCACAACGGCAAATCCCGTCTCGGGCGCGCACAGACGCACAACACGCGCACGAACGTACAACGGCAAATCCCGTCTCGGGCGCGCACAGACGCACATCACGCGCACGAACGTACAACGGCAAATCCCGTCTCGGGCGTGCACAGATGCACAACACGCGCACGAACGCATGACGGCAAATCCCGTCTCGGGCGCGCACAGACGCAGAACTCGCGCACGAACGCGCGACGGTAAATCCTGTCTCAGACGCGCGCAGACGCACAACACGCACACAAATGCAGGCCGGCAAATCCCGTCTCGGGCGCGCACAGACGCACAACTCGCGCACGAACGCGCGACGGTAAATCCTGTCTCAAACGCGCGCAGACGCAGAACTCGCGCACGAACGCACAACAGCAAATGATTCAAATCCCATCTCGGACGCGCGCAGACGCGGTACCCCTACCTGTAAGGTTGATGGCTCGGCTCGTCTCTGCTATGACAGAGAGCCAGTTGCCGCCGAAGCTGCAGACGGGCAGCGGCGCGTCTGCATACATGAACTTGCAGCCGAGTGGCGCGCTGACCTTGTTGAGGTGGTCGACGCCCTCGAAGCCGACGCCCGGCCGAAACAACGTCTCGTACTCGCCGAAACCGGAGATGAACTGGTACGGAGAGTTCTCCGCGGGACCTATCTGCAATCGAACGCGCACTGATACCTTCATCTCCTCGATACCTTTTTCATATATGGATTATCGTCAAATTTTAGCCACGTGTAGGTACTGCAAATATTACAAACTAGTTTTTCGCACATAAACACATTAGGGCTGTAACGATCCACCGAAATCGAATCGGATCGCGATTCTCTTCCCTCGATCCGATCCTCGATATTTTTCCCCGTATTTTCGATTCCACTTCGATACCACTTTTTCCCTCCAATAGATGGCGGCACTACGCTATATACTGTGGAGTGTTACTCACCAATTTTATTCAGCCACTGTGCAGTGTACATATACTATTACCATAGAGATGTATAAATAGTATACATCTCTATGATATATACTCTCTAGACTCTCTAGTCTATTCACCATTTAGTATTCATTGGCAATTTCTAATAATTTATTATTGCAAAATAATGAAAATATAAAAAATAAGATAACATTTCAATATTTTGGGAATCGAATCGAAGGAATCGAATCGAGAGGCTAATATCGAGAGGCTAATATCGAGAACCGGATCGAATCGAGAGGCTTGTGTATCGTTACAGCCCTAAAACACATGTACACGTGCGCGCGCACCACACATACACACACACACCGATGTCGCCGCCGTACGCACCACGACGCCCCCCCCCCATACGCACACTCACTCCGCTCTATAAACACGCACACGCACACGCACACGCACACACGTCACGAATAATTCCCTCACCCTCTTTATCTCGAACGACCGCGACGACATCGTCGGCCGACCACCCGCCGCCGCAGCAGCGCACGGTCAGCAGCGACGTACTGCCCGGCGAGAACACCGAGTGGTACTTGCGGCCGAGTCCCGTCGCCGCGTAGCCGGCCACGGTCACTGTGCCCGAGACGACGCGCAGCCGGAAGCGGCCCTGCACGGCGAAAGCGTCTGCACGGCCTCACCGCCGCAGCGCACGCGCAACAAGGCGCCGCGTCCTCGATTCGGCAGCCGCATGAATCCTGTCAACGAGAACGCCGTGCTGAGACGCGTGCTGAGACGCGTGCCGAGACGCGTGCTGAGAACGCGTGGTCTGACGACGCGTGCTGAGACGGGCGTGCTGAGCAACAGTGCCGAGACGCGTGCCGGACGTGGCCGAGACGCGGCGATACATGTGTCGAGACGCTGCTGAACGCGTGCCGAGACCGTGACCGGCAACGGCGGCGATTACCATGATGTAAGAACAGTGCCCATGGCGAGATGAGACGAGATAGGGGGAGACGCGGCGATGATGTGGTGAGACGTATTGAGACGTGGCGAGACGTGGCAAGATGTGGTGAGACGTATTGAGACGTGGCGAGACGTGGCAAGATGTGGTGAGACCGGGCGATGAGACTGGCGAGACGCGCAGAGATTGTGGTGAGAGCGTGATGAGCGTGGCGAGACGTGGCAAGATGTGGTGAGACGTATTGAGACTGGCGAGACGTGGCAAGATGTGGTGAGACGTGTTAGTGTAACGGTCGAACTCGTCTTGATGTCAAATGTGTGTGTTGACGCGATGAGTATGTGCGGACGTGGCAGGATGTTTGGTTGATACTGTTATTGAAGACGTTGACTTGTATGATGTTGTTGGGTTAGTATGATGATCGTTTGGTCGAGACGTGGTCGAGTATCTATTGTTAAGACGTGGTTTCGAGATGTCGTGTCTATATATTTGTTGGTTTGAGTTACGTATTGATCCTGTTGCTTGAGACGTCGTCATAGTATTTGGTTGTAGATGTCTTCTAATTGTAGACGTGGCGAGATCGCGGGTCAGAGATGTGGTGAGACGTATTTGAGAACCTGTGGCGAGAGTGGTGAGACGTATTGAGACGTGCGAGACGTGGCAAGATGTGGTGAGACGTATTGAATCTGCGTGGCGATTGAATCGGTCAAGATGTGGTGAGACGTATTGAGCCGTGGCGAGATTGCATTGTCATAGATGTGGTTGTTAGATGTATTTGTAGTTTCCGTTGCGAGATCGCGGCATAGATGTGGTGAGATGTATTGAGTTCCGGTGGTCTGTATGATCGCGGCAAAGATGTGTTTATTATTTATTCTCTTCTGTATATTGCGGTGAGATGGGGTGGTGGCGGGGTGAGATGCGACAGGTACGATGTTCACCTGGTTTCATGCACCTGTTACTATTTTCAGACATCAAGGTTAAAATGGCCACTAGACCCAGCACGCATTTAAAGGTCTGCTAGCAACTACTACTCATCACAAACAAATAAAACTATTCAATTCAAACTCGACAGTAATTCGCGAAAAACAGACACACGTCCCAGCGTCCGTACCTCCACAGCGCTCCACGCAGACGTCTCTTCTCCTCGCGGTCTTGTCTTCGACGTTGCTATCTGCTGGTCAGCTGACCGCACCTGCGTGTCGACTTGCCGTGCGATCCTGCGCACCCAGTGCGTAGTGACGCTCGTCTGTCTGCTTGGCTGCTGCTGCTGATGCTGCTGCTTGCTGCTGCTGTCTTGCTGCTGCTGCGGCTGCGGCGGGCATGTTGTGGGCGGAGGCACTGCATGGAAACCAGACGGCTGTTCTACTGTGGCTGGTCGACCGATCCCATCGAGGGATTGCTTTGATCGCGTGTAGTTCCTTTCGTCGTGTTACGGCTGCTCGCCTAACCTCGTTGTCATTCTGTCTGCCTGCGCTCCCGGTGCGAGGGTGTCTGCTGAAGGGTGTTGTCCGTGAGCACTATGTGCAGTTGGATGTCAGCGAGGGCGCCGGTTGCTGGTCGCGGCCATGTCGCTGGCGTCGTGCCGGGCTTCGCTTTGGGTTTTTCGCGCCGGGACACTGCGAGGTCGGCCGGGTTCGCGAGTCCGCCGCCTGGGCCGCGGGTCGTGCTGGCGGGTCCTTTTTCGTTGCCGTTTGGAAGACGGTGCCATCTGTCGATCGTGATTACAGGCGAGAGCTGCCGCCCTGCCGCGGACGCCGTACAGTCGACGATGCAGACGCCGTGGCATTCGCCGCGAGGTGGATGAAGGGTCGGAGTCGGTTTGGAGTCGGTGCGGGTGAGAACCTCGTTCCGCGGCAACTCTCGTCGGAAATTCTTCTCGGCCAAACTGAGCTTAACGGCTTTCTTGATTTTCTTGTTCTTTGTCATCCGTTTGTTTCTAATTTTCACCACCTTTCCGGCTCTTGCCGTTCCTACAGCATTGATTTTACGAGTTCGTTCGGCGTCGTCAGCTTTTCCCGAATGCCCATGACTACTAATTGCCTTGACTTCAGCTTTACAAGATGACATCACTGACTTCATATCAATTTGGTTTTGCACTTTTGTTTTGCATTGATCCTCTTTTAGATAAACATGTTGTTGGTTTTTATTAACCTTCATCTGGCAACGTCTCCTAATACTGTTACTACTGTGTGACGTTTTCCTATTGGTAATATTGTCACCATGCAACTTATCACCTATGTTCTTATGTTCAGTTTTCTTTTTTTGCTTCACAGCTGGGATACCTCTACTTGTTTTTTTCGGAGGCATTGCACAAGGATAACTTCTAATCAAGTACTAATCAAGGCCCCTATTTGGCATCTGAATGTAGCATTACCACATCTTGAAGCAGCACCAGAGCCAGAGGCATGTAAAACTTGAAGGTGCTCTGGAAAATAATGTAAACCACAAAGTGATAATCAAAATGAATTTGCATCCATGAAATAATATTAAAACTTTTAGAATAAAAATCAGCAGATGTTGCTACTTTCATGAAAGTATTATAATAATGACTATATTTGTAGTATCAACATGTTACACAAATTAATTTTGTAATACACCAACACTTCGTTAACCTATTCAAAAGATAATGGTTGTGCTGGTTAATTCACATAGTATAGTCAAGTATGCTGGATATTGCCACCATTGGCAAATGCAAATGAATTTGTTGAAAGAGAAGGGTTGGGGTTGGGTTGGGTTGGTTTTTGTGAAATTCCATAAAATGAATAACGTTGCCCTATTGACTTACACTATATTATATACTGTCCTACGACGTGTAACAGTCGGAGAGCCTGGTCCACAGGCACTTGAAGCGTTTCAATCAAATATAATGCTAAATATAAATACGAAATCTATTTACTACCAAACTCTTAATGTATCTATACTCTCTTTCACCTATTATTGCCGACAGTTTCCTGCAAATTCCGTCCATGTGCAACATACGCTGGCGGCCGCCATTGCTCACACGACTGCACTGTGCACACTGAGACTTATATATATAGCTTATTAGTATATTATATTAGTATATTATATATAATATCAGGAGTGTATCAAACGGAGTAAGACAGACTGAAACCGGCAAAATTCAACATTTAGTAGCCTTAGTCTACCTATGATTTATTGTGTTTACCTCGATAAACTTGAGCTCAAGTCTTGCCTTAATCATTAAACTTTATCAGCGTGTCTAATGCGTTGGTCTCACAAAAATGACAAATCGGGAGATATCGGTCTAAACGTACAATGTGGTTTTAGAAAGTTACATCGTGAAATCAACAACTGTAAACCGAAACATAAGGGCAATGCTTTTGAAAGCCCTCTATCGCAAAGCAATGCAAACATAGCAAAGAACTAGCGAGGTTTGCTAGGGATTTCGGAAAGTTAAACACGCCTTGTTGTTATTATAGGCCATGTCGGAATGACAGTAATATAGATAGTTATTGAACAATATGTTAGAGGAACAAATAAACATGGGATAAAAATAAGCTAAACATGTGAAATTCTTTAGTTCTCATGTAATAGTATCAATAACACCAAGCTTCGTGTTATAATCCCTCTCGAAATCCTAGCACAACCTCGCTAAGTGTCTTTGCTATGTTTGCATTTGCTTGCGAAGGCAGGGCTTTCAAGAAGCATTGCCTTAGTTTCGGTTTAGCAGATTGTTGATTTCAGCGATGTCTAAAAAAAATAACTTTCTTAAAACGCACATTGTACGTTTAGACCAGTGCCCGGGAAGTCCGGACGCGGGCCGGATCGCCGCGGTAGTGGTTCAATTCCGGCCCGCGAAGGTTTTGGAGAATGTGCATGCAAACCCACGACTTTCGCTTAATATAACCTGCTTACAGAAATTCGAATGACGAGCGGGCAATTCTTCTTACTGGGCGCATGGTCTGTTGGAACCTGTAGAGAGTACTGTCGGTTGAAGAGCGCGATTAAGGCCGACCAATCGGAGGGCGTGGCTGACGTTTGGACCGATGCGTATTGCGCACTGGAAATGCGTTACGTCAACGTGTCAACACAAAATGGCGCTCAGTTTAAATTCGCGCCTCGTCACTTCGAATTTTTTGTAACAGGTTATATTAGTTTA
Source organism: Priapulus caudatus (assembly GCF_000485595.1). Classification (NCBI taxonomy): domain Eukaryota; kingdom Metazoa; phylum Priapulida; class Priapulimorpha; order Priapulimorphida; family Priapulidae; genus Priapulus; species Priapulus caudatus. The sequence goes on along the minus strand of NW_014577538.1, from coordinate 33,032 downwards.
ATAGCATAGTATTGCGCGATACATAGTAAAGTTCCCCCCGAATCAGCGGAAAGGATTCTGTGTTTAGAAAAGACCCAGTTTGGAAGATTCCTATGTCTCTGAAATTACACAGCAAACGTCCCGAGGTGATTCACTCGCGTGCATTGTCTCTCCAGAGAAAGAGGGATAGCTCGGCGTTGTAACGCCATCCCCTCTGGGCCCCGAGCGTGATCCAAGAATCTACATTTTTGGCCCGCCGAATGAAAAGTTTCCCGGGCCAACTGGTTTAGACCGATATCTCACCGATTTGTCACTTTTTGTGAGACGCAACGATTAGACCACGGATAAGTTGTAGATGATTAAGGCAAGGACTGTGAGCTCAGAGTTTATGCGACAGGTCAAACTAATCGATAGGTAGACTAAGGCTACTAAATGTTGAGATTTTGGCGCGGTTTCAGTCTGGTTTAACCTCGGGTTTGATACCTCCTAAATATATATATAGTACTAATTATGTGCATATTATAATAATATATATTATACAATTACGTTATATATCTAATATTATATATATATATTAGTATATTATATTACAGGTTCTCCCTACGTTGCGCAAACGGGGCGCACGACACCCGTTTGGGAAAACTCCCCCGTTTCGATCGTTGCGCCCCGTTTAAAATACCTCGCCCCGATTAAATTCAACAATAAAAGTTTGCCAGCGAGGATTCGATCGTCAAGAATTCCCATTCGACCAGCACACCCGCACGATTTTTTGTACACCTGTAATTTTACCGTGCCAGCGCATGCACTGCAGACAATACACAAGTACAAACAGTCACCTGTCACCCAACACCAAAGATCGTATAGTGCCGTAGGCACAAGATAAACCACTCATGCGAAATCACGTGCAATGACGTGTAGTACGCAATGGAGCGCCACGTCCGCCATTTTACGAAGCAAAACCCTCCGCGTCTGTTTGATACATAGAATAATATGGATAACCATGGTTAATTATAGATATATATTGCATAATATAATGTAATAGGATAATATTTTTTATGCAATAGCTGTATCAAATCTCTCATTCAAGTGTACAAAAATCTAGCAATGAATCATAATCGGATGTTACTATGTTAGTATGTACACAGTGCAGTGGTGTAGCTGTCCGACATGGTACAGTGCACCAAGCACTTCATTGGACCGTCTCAAACAAATAATGGTAAATAAACACTAACAATGTTCTACTATCAAAGTATTAATGTTTCTCTACTCTATTTCGCCTATTATGTGTCGATAACTTGCCTGTAAATCCGTTTAAATGCTCATCTGCAACACACAAGTAGTGAAGTACACCGCACGTAGCCCTGTGCACAAAAAGAATAAGAGAGCCACTGCACTGTCACGGTACTACATGTTTCAACCGAAGATTGCACACCTCTTTCACGATGGATTTCGACAAAAAAGAATGTTTTCTCACCTTTTCTATTCTTGGGGAACCTGAAGAAAGACAGGGTCGGGCCCTACCTGATGATTCGAGCAATTTACCAGGCAGAACCGTAAGCTGTAGCTGAGCACACAGCAGACAGTAGCGAGAACAGCAACATCCGGCAACTTCGTGTGAACTTGGTTCCTAAAATGGCGGTTGTGGCGACCCATGACCTACTACGCGTATTATTGGACAGTGTGTTATCTTGTCCTACGGCACTATCACGTCACTTTGCCCAACACTAACTGACACACCGTCGGCTATCTTATATATACAAGAACCCCAAATACCCGTCTATTGGTGTGGTGACGATTTTACGCATAATTAGTGTACGGTAAAAAACAACGCGCCCCCGGACCCCCCCCCTTCCCCTCCCCTCCCCTTGTTTGAATTTCATCCTGGGAGAACCCTGATATTATAATATATATATATTAGTATATTATATATATATACACTATATAAGTGTCAGTGTGCAGCACTGCAGCGGCAGCAATTATGGCGCTTGGCGGCAGCCAGTGTTTGTTGTAGACGAGCATTTGGACGGCATTTACAGAAAATTGTCGACAATAATAGGTGAAAGAGAGTATAGGTGCGCGCGAGCTACGTCACAGATCAGTAGTCAAGTGACCCCAGCAGAACGCCGGTGAAACAACACAATCGCGTCACTGGCGCCCATAGGATTTCTGCATTAACAATACGAATTATCCGTCACGTGTGGTTGAAGTTTAATAAGTTTTTTTCATGATATTTCTTCTAATATGCTCTACGAGGATATAGATTGCCTTTCTGTCAAGCTATAATTATGACATTATGTAAGATAATATGATACATAAGATACCATAAGATAAATATTTTAAGCTATTATTATTTGTATTGTTGCTTGCATAGTTGAATAAAATTACCCCAGGTCTCGTGAAACAAAAACAAGAGTCCAAGATTACACATGCGACGCACACACACGCACACGCCACACGCACACACAGTGACAGACTCACACGCTCACGCAACGCACACGCAACACGCCACACGCAGCTGCGCACACACAGTGACACACTCACACGCACACGCACACGCACACGCACACGGACACGCACACGCACACGCACACGCACTCGCACACACACTAGGACACACAAACACCACGCAGTGTACGCACACGCGACGCACGCACGCACGCACGCCGACGCACACCACACGACCCCTCACATGCACACGTACACCACACGCACACGCACAGGCACTCGCACACACAGTGACACACTCAACACGCCACGCATACGCACACACGCCCAGCGCACACGCGCACACTAGGCACTAGGACACACAAACACACACACGCACTCGCACACACAGTGACACAATCACACGCACAGCGCACACCACACGCACACAGAAGGACACACAAACACGCACGCACGCACACACACAGATGCACGCACACGCACACGCACTCGCTACACACAGTGACACACTCACAACGCACCACGACCGGCACGCACGCACGTGTGCACGCACACACCACGTAGTTAAAGAATAGTAGGTTTACCTGTTCACGAAATGCGTCAGATAAAAAGTGGAGAATTTTGACGGATCTCCGGTGCGTACCATTTTACGTCATTACTCATTTACACTTTGAAGATGGCAGTCAGCCACTTATGTTGTTTATGACTTATCACACCTCTCTGGACTCTGTCATTTTGGCAGCTCAAAAAAATATCTTTTCTTATCTGTGCAATATATATGATTGTGACAACCTACACAAGTTTTCGGCATATATGCAAGGAAATTAGTAATAGTATGCTTTTGGTTTGGAAATGGGGTATTGCGTGTGTAAGCTCACGGAGACAGGCTGTTGTTTTCACCGGCACAGCTGGTTGCTAGGTTAAGAAATTCCTGAATGCCCGCCCGCACCTATAGAAACATTAAGACTCTGGTCGTAAATAGATTTCGTATTTATTTAGCATTATATTTTATTGAAACGCTTCAAGTGCCTGTGGCCTGGTCGGTTTATAACTAGTAGTAGTACTAGTACTAGTACTCAGTTAGTCAGTACTTAGCTCTAGTACTATAGCCCGCGTACAGTTATACTGCGTATAGTACGCGGGCTATAGAATACCTACTGAATACAGAATAGTACTAGAGCTAGTTAGTACTCAGCCTGACCCTAGTGTAGAGATTTCGGGGGGGGGGGTGTAACTCACAGGAGCAGTAGACTAGATCAGGAGGGATAGATTGAACAAGCAGTATAGATAGAATAACCATATATTGACTAAAGAGAGGATAAAATATAGACAGCACATAGATAATCGATCAACACCTGGGCGCAGCCATCTTGGATCATACTATCACTAATACTACTATTATATGGTCGGGGAAAACAAGGAGTGTTTACTCGAAAAGCGATAACGCGATAAATGGAATATAATAATCAACGCGGTTATATGTACTAGTGGTCAGCATACTATATGAGGTTTGAATAGAATGAATAGTCTAAGTTGTCGAAGAGAGGAATATTTACTTAGAAACGAGTTGCATAAGATGATGCAATCATCGTACCAGCAACGGGTTGCGTAAGCAGGTGAAAGCGATTGCCCCAGCGAACGAAATCTGCGTGCCAGCTAGGTATATAAGGCGCACGGAACCAAGCAGCGTGGGCGTTATTTTTCAGGTCTAGGTAGGAAGAAGAAGAAGAAGAAGAAGAAGAAGAAGAAGAAGCAGAGGACGAAGAGAAAGAAGGAGAAAGCCGTTTAGGTCTCGAGGAGAGAGATAACGGAGGGAGTAGAAGGCCGGGTTTTCAGGTACGTGAAAACCGGAGAACAACGGGAGAGGGGAATAAAACGGAGAAGGAGAAGAACGGGATTTCAGTTAGGTAGAGCCAGGAGCGACTACGAGGGAGACACCCGTGGAGGCTGCCTAGGGCCTACGCGAAAGCAAGGACGAACGTGACGGAGGAGACGGAGCCCGGCGACGCGTTAATGCTGGATATTAGCACGCAGATAGATATTAGGATCGCTGCCTATACGAATGCAGGGGAATTATTGGTAAACCCAGTAGGAAGCAGGCTTGAATACGCTCGCCCGCGCGCCCGGAGGCTAGGATAGATCAGTAAGGGCTAGGTAGAATGTCTGGTTGAACCAGCCCTGTTGGCGAGTGGATGCCTACCAGATAACTAGTACTAGTACGTTTTCAGCACTACTACCGACCGAACTAGTAATAAGTAGTATTAAATTTGCGGTGTGAAAATAATAAATTGCAAAAGCCTAAAACAACATCACGATGCTGGACGCTTGCCATATTCGGCATACCCTTGGCCGCCATCAAGCGGGCACTTCATAACGATTTGAACTCAAATGCGTTGCTATGCAGCACGGTAGCTATACGGACAAAAAACAAAAATAATACGAATAATTATAGTACTAAAATGTATAGATCTCTACAGGAAAGTGCCCAACTAAAATACTTAAACCAAAGAGGACATTATGATGCACAGAAAATATGCAGCAAGGGAAAAGGCAAGAAATTTCAGGAGCAGGGCTGGAACATACGTGGATTAATGCGGCTGCGATAAGAAAAGTGATTGATCAGCAGCAATTGTCTCATTTTCGTCATTAAATTTTAGGCAGGCTATATAAGGGGGCTAAAATCAAAAACCCAGATCACCACCGTTCCCCCCCCGCCAATGGCAAAAATCGTGCACACGACATGCTTCAGGCCGCACTTCAGGAAAGTAGGGCTTGGTAGATATTTAAGGCTAGTAATTTTACAGCCAGTACTAGCCCTGCTGGCTAGGCACATTTTAGGTTAGTTTCAGCCTGATGGAAGCAATAAGACTATACCGTACAGTTAACCGAATCTAAAAAAGAGAAGAAAGAAATAACGATGTGTTCTTGTTCCACTGGTGACTACCGGTTATTATGACTACGGCAGGCACGCGTCGTGGGGCCTAACTAGTACCGGCAGGCAGCGAANATAACCTCCTCCAACTTCGATTTACCGGAGGTAGTGATGGTTCATCGGTTCATCGGTTGAACAGTGGCTCGAACCAAGCGCTTGGTTATCAAAATCCATAATCAATTTCATAAAAAAAAAAAATCGAAATCAATGTAAAACTTGAACAAGAAAATAAAGTGATGAGAATCAGAGATATTATCGCTACTATACAAGTTATCCTTTATTAGCATACATGTATTATACATACAGTAGTAAACAGTGAAAACAAACAGTAAACAGGGCTAAACAAGCACATACACACACACGTACATGCACACGACGTTACGCACACAAAGGCATTCAACACCCCGAGTAACCGATCATCAGTTACTTGGGTCCAACCGGTGATCGATTACGAAATTACAACCGATTGACAACACTAGGCGGAGGTAATACTAAAGGTAATAAGACAACTACGTGTTTAGCTGCAGCCAATGTTTGAAACAGTCTTCTAACCCTAGCTTGGAGCTATATATTAATATTTTATCATATCATATATTATACAATGCAGTATCGTTGGTGTGGGCATTGGTCAGAGGAAACTCGGACTATATATGTCCATGTGGGCCAGCAATTGATGTATGAATATGATTGTATGCAATATTGCCAATAATGCATGGACCCAATTTTATCTCTACCACTACTAACTATAGTAACTGTCACTATACTATTGACTAGTAGTACTACCAGTAGTATAGTACTAGTACTAGTAGTAGTAACTAGTATGCTAGCTCTAGTACTATAGCCCGCGTACAGTTGCCGCGGGCATTACAATTTTAAAGCTATATCAGTCTGCGTGAAAAATATGGCTGATCCACAGTTTGATTCTTTCAGACCAACATTCGGCAGTAATCAGCAGTTTATTGATATACAACGAAATGTATATAAGTAAGTATGACTTCGTTTCAGCTGTCAAATCTTATATATCATAGGATGTGCATGAAATTGCATGACATGTAACATTTAGTGATTTATTTTACACAGTGAAGTACTACAGACTATAGCTCTAGTACTATAGCCCGCGTACAGTTGCCGCAGGCCTATAGTACTAGAGCTACTAGTATGCCTACTACTAATAATAATTGCTATACTACTACTAGTACTACTACTACTACTGTCACTACTGCTAACTGCTACTAGTAGTACTACCGCAGGGCTTGAAACTAACGCTCGCCCGCTCGCCCGAGGCTAGTACTAGTAGAAATCAGTAAGGGCTAGTAGAATGTCTGGGTTGACCAGCCCTGTTGGCGAGTGGGAATGCCTACCAGATAACATATTACTAGTACTTTTTCAGCAACTACTAACCCGACCGAACTAGTAATAAGTAGTATAAAATTTGCGTGTGCAAACATAATGAAATTGCAAAACCTAAACAACATTCACGATGCTGGACGCTGCCATATTGGATACACTTGGCGCCATCAAGCGGGCACTTTCATAACGATTTTGAACTCAAATGCGTTGCTATGCAGCACGG
>NW_014577538.1:18844-26078 GCF_000485595.1 Priapulus caudatus | reverse complement strand
GATTTACAATATTACCCATCTTCACACATTGTCAACGATTTTCACGCTAATCCTTAGCAGAGTGCAGCGGGTGAATCACACATGCTCGCTTTCATAGATAGTCACACTTTTAGCAAACCAAGAAAAATACATATATATTATATATATATGATAAAACATCTATATATATGCATTTTGTAGGTGTCTAGTCATAGCCTTAGAGCAACGAATCTGGCAGGCGCGCAGGTGGGCAGCTAGCTGCCGAGCAAGGCAGCGCAGAATGCAATCCCGCATTTTTACGGCAGTACATGGCAATGAAATATCTGGCACATGCTCTTAGCTAGACGCTAGTCGTACGCATTGAATCAACTATTTTGCATTAAGAAATTTTAACTAGCAGGCATGACAATATTGTCATTGCATGGCCTCCGCAGTAAAAAATCGGATTGCATTCCTTGTCTTGCTGACGCTGTAATTATAATAAATTCTATAAAAATATAGAGTAAAAACATTGTTCAACCGTCGTGAAAAGTGGAAATGTCAGCGTCTGGTGTGTTTTCCTCGTATTTTCACGAAAAGACCGCACGCGCTGCCATACGCAGTTACTTTACACTTCTATCTATCTATCTCTGCTGCCGCGATTTAACGCTTCGTATATATATGCATCTAGTATATATATATAGTATAATCATATTCTATATTTGTTTTTTTTTCTCGATCTATATTCATGATAAATGAATAAGTATATTCTCTCAAATAATAGAAGTAAAATACTTTGTCTAACGTCGTGAAAGTGTGGGAATACAGCTACTTCGTGCTGTTTCCCGTCTTTCAGACCGAAAAGACGCAAGTGCCACAGGCCAGTTATTTAGCCATCTATCTACTTCATTCATCCTGCCAAGATTGTAACGTTCATATATATAGTATACGTCTATTATATATATGATATGGTATATTATATATATAATCATACTCTATATGGTATCTATAATCATGATAATGATCCCTTGCCGGTTATTCGCTGTTGATTGCTTGAGTCGCGCCGCCCTCACAAGGCAGTTTCGTGCCTATCTATTATCTATATGTTATTCTGATATATATATGACTATATATATATATTATATAAAGTATATATGTCTAAGACTGTATTAATGTCGTTAGCAATAGTATGATTATCGGCTAAATAATAGCTTAGATTTGTGTTTTTATGCTAAAATGCATGATTTCCCAGCGTGTCGCTCGTTCAATAATTTAGAGTAAATAAGTTTCAAACGTCGTGAACAGTGGGGAATGTCAGCTCTGATGCGTTTCCCGTCTTTCACGAAAGACGCAAGTGCCACAAATAGCGCCAGATTTTTATCCATTTTATCTATCTAAATTGCTTGTCAGGATTGTGAAACTCGCGGGCGCATCACACTACTTACAGCAACTGCTGCCACACCCAGCGACACCCTAATGTTTAAATTTTGAATGCAAATGTTATTCAAGTGCGTACAGTCACAGAGCATGCGATCAATATTTCAATTGGTCATGCCTCCGTAAAAATCGGGATGGGCCATTCTGGCCTGGCGTGCACGCTGTAATATAGTAAATCTATAAAAATATAGGAGTAAACAACATTTTCAACGTCGTGAAGAGTGGGAAATCGTCAGCTCTGGTTGCTGTTCTCGTATTTTCACCGAAAAAGCACGGCACGTGCCACAGCCAGTTATTTAGCATCTATCGATACTATTCATCTTGCAGGATTTTAACGTCGGTATATATCATGGCATATATATATATAATATAATAATTCGATATCTATATGTATCTATATTCATGATAGAATAATAATATATGCTCTCCATAATAGAGTGAATATTTTCAAGCGTCGTGAAACGTGCGGGAATATCAGCCTCTGTGCTGCGTTTCCGTCTTTCACGAAAGACGCAGTCGCCACAGGAGTTATTTAGGCATCTTACCTATTCATTCATCCTGCCTCAAGATTGCTAACAGTTTATACTTACTGATATATAGTCTATATATATATATGATAATGTATCAATATGTATAATGCTTCTATTCAATGATAAATGCCTGCCCGTTATTTTCGTGCTGATGCTTGAGTGCGCCGCCTCCACAAGGCATAGTTTGCCTATCTATCTACTATATGGTCTATATCTATATACGATATATATATATATATATATAAAGTATATATGTCTAAGATGTATAATGTTCGTTTACAATAGTATATATCGGTAAATAATAGCTAGATTTGTGTTTTTTATGTAATGCCATGATTTCCCAGCGTGTGCTCTCTTCAATAATAGTAGTAATATTTTCAACGTCGTGAAAGTGCGGGAATGCAGCTCTGATTGCGTTTCCCGTCTTTCACAAAAGACGCAAGTGCCACAATAGGCAGTTATTTATCATTTATCTATCTATATATCTTGTCAGGATTGTAACTCGCGGGCGCACACATACTTACACACACGTGCACACACACACGCACCCTAATGTTTAAATTTTGAATGCAAATGTTATTCAAGTGCGTACACTAGCAGCATGACAATATTTCATTGCATGCTCCGTAAAAATCGGGATTGCATTCCTGCCTGGCTGCACGCTGTAATATAGTAAATCTATAAAAATAATAGAGTAAACATTTTCAACGTCGTGAAAGTGGGAAATGTCAGCTCTGGTGCTGTTTCTCGTATTTCACGAAAAGACGCACGTGCCACTACGCAGTTATTTAGCATCTATCTATCTATTCATCTTGCCAGGATTTTAACGTTCGTATATATATGCATATATATATATATATATATAAATCATATCTATATGTATCGTATATCATGATAAATAATAATATATTCTCTCAATAATAGAGTAAATATTTTCAAACGTCGTGAATAGTGGGGAATATCAGCTCTCGTGCTGTTTCCCGTCTTTCACGAAAAGACGCAAGTGCCACAGGCAGTTATTTAGCATCTATCTATTCATTCATCCTGCCAAGATTGTAACGTTTTATATATATATATATATATTATATATATATAATCATATCTATATGTATCTATATTCATGATAAATGCCTGCCGTTATTCGTTGTGATTGCTTGAGTGCGCGTCACAAGGCAGTTTGCCTATCTATATCTATATGTCTATATCTATATATATTATATATATATATATATATATATAAAGTATATATGTCTAAGATGTATTAATGTTCGTTTACAATAGTATATATCGGTAAATAATGCTAGATTTGAGTTTTTTATGTAAATGCATGGTTTCCCAGCGTGTGCTCTCTTCAATAATAGAGTCAATATTTTCAACGTCGTGAAAGTGGGGAATGTCAGCTCTCATGCTGTTTCCCGTCTTTCACGAAAAGACGCAAGTGCCACAATAGGCAGTTATTTATCATTTTATCTATCCTATATATCTTGCTTCAGGATTGTAACTCTCGGGCGCACACATACTTACACACACGTGCACACACACACGCACCCTAATGTTTAAATTTTTAATGCAAATGTTATTCAAGTGCGTACACTAGCAGCATGACAACATTTCATTGCATGCCTCCGTAAAAATCGGGATTGCATTCCTGCCTGGCTGCACGCTGTAATATAGTAAATCTATAAAAATAAAGTAGTAAACATTTTCAACGTCGCTGAAAGTGGGAGAAATGTCAGCTCTAGGTGCTGTTCTCGTATTTCACGCAAAAGACGGCACCGTGCCACTACGCAGTTATTTAGGCACTATCTATCTATTCATCTTGCCAGGATTTTTAACGTTCGTATATATATGCACATTATATCTATTATATATATAAGTCATATCTATATGTATCTATATTCATGATAAATAATAATATATTCTCTCCAATAATAGAGTAAATATTTTCAACGTCGTGAAAGTGGGGAATATCAGCTCTCGTGCTGTTTCCCGTCTTTCACGAAAAGACGCAAGTGCCACAGGCAGTTATTTAGCATCTATCTATTCATTCATCCTGCCAAGATTGTAACGTTTATATATATATATATCTATATATATATATATAATCATATCTATATGTATCTATATTCATGATAAATGCCTGCCGTTATTCGTGTGATTGCTTGAGTGCGCGCCTCACAAGGCAGTTTGCCTATCTATTATCTATATGTCTATATCTATATATATTATATATATATATATATATAAAGTATATATGTCTAAGATGTATTAATGTTCGTTTACAATAGTATATATCGGTAAATAATGCTAGATTTGAGTTTTTTATGTAAATGCATGGTTTCCCAGCGTGTGCTCTCTTCAATAATAGAGTCAATATTTTCAACGTCGTGAAAGTGGGGAATGTCAGCCTCTCATGCTTCTGTTTCCCGTCTTTCACGAAAAGACGCAAGTGCCACAATAGGCAGTTATTTATCATTTATCATCTATATATCTTGTCAGGATTGTAACTCGCGGGCGGCACACATACTTACACACACGTAGCACACACACACCGCACCCTAATGTTTAAATTTTTAATGAAATGTTATTCAAGTGCGTACACTAGCAGCATGACAACATTTCATTGCATGCCTCCGTAAAAATCGGGATTGCATTCCTGCCTGGCTGCACGCTGTAATATAGTAAATCTATAAAAATAATAGAGTAAACATTTTCAACGTCGTGAAAGTGGGAAATGTCAGCTCGTATTTCACGAAAAGACGCACGTGCCACTACGCAGTTATTTAGCATCTATCTATCTATTCATCTTGCCAAGATTTTAACGTTCGTATATATATATATATATATATATATATAATCATATCTATATGTATCTACTATATTCATGATAAATAATAATATATTCTCTCCAATAATAGAGTAAATATTTTCAACGTCGTGAAAGTGGGGAATATCAGCTCTCGTGCTGTTTCCCGTCTTCTTCACGAAAAGACGCAAGTGCCACAGGCAGTTATTTAGCATCTATCTATTTATTCATCCTGCCAGGATTGTAACGTTTATATCTATGTATCTATGTATCTATGTATGTATCTATGTATGCTATCTATGTATCTAATATATACTAATATATTATATATTATAATCATATCTATATGTATCTATTATATTCATGATAAATGCCTGCCGTTATTCGCTGTGATTGCTTGAGTGCGCGCCTCACAAGGCAGTTGCCTATCTATTATCTATATGTGCGTATATATCTATATTATTATATATATATATATATATATATATATATATAAAGTATATATATCTATATGTCTAAGATGTATTATATGTTCGTCTACAACTAGTATATATCGCCGTAAATGCCATATATTTCCTAGCGTGTGCTCTCTCCAATAATAGAGTCAATATTTTCTACGTCGTGAAAAGTTGGAATGTTATTCAAGGTCGTACACTAGCAGCAGGACAATATTTCATTGCATGCCTCCGTAAAAATGGATAAACATTACTATATTATATATGTGTTTGCACGCGCCTGTGTGTGCGTGCGCGTCGTGTGTTGTTCGGGTGCGCGGGGCGGGCCACGCCGCCGGTTTACTACAGGCATATCCTAGCTACAGTTGGAAGAAATTCTCGCGGTGTGCTGCGTGCTGCCGTCTCTTAAACAAACGATTTAATACATATGCAAAACGCGTGCCCACTCTAATTTGAAACCCGCGCACCCAAACACACACACACACTCGCACACACACATACATAATATAGTAACTGTTTATCTAATTATATCCCGTTAAAAAAATAAAATAAAATAATTGGTATGCACGTGGTATGAATATATATAGTACACGTACTCACGCGTATATATAATTTCTGTTAGCGTCCTACATGAATGTTGAGGCAAAGAAGCCAGTTAATAACATATTGGTTAGACTCTAACAGTATCAGTCGTATATCAGTAACATATGTTTATCTGATTATATCCCGTAAAAAATAACTCGCGGCTGTTCTGTTGGCTGTTGTCATTGTATTCGTACATTGTTATTGTATAGCAATTCGTCGTTGTATTTCAATTTGTGAAACAGCAACTATAGACTTCTAACTTCTTTAATTCTATAAAGGGATGTATTGCAAACGTAGAAATCATTTCTTGGAAGAAATGTAGCCCTGAAAAGGGCTGGTTTTACTAAGAGGAGATCTTTATTCGACGGTACGCAGATAGTTCTCGATGCATCGGGCTACAGTTTCATATCCGGCTTTGGCTAAATGTAGCCCGTCGCGGAAGAAAGGTTCTCCTCTGTTGTTTGCCGAACAAACTCTGCCTCTCTCTAAAAATGGGCTATTGGCGCCAATATAGCCCATTTTTAATTCTTTCGTGAGTTTCCTCATCCGCTTGTTCACTTGGATGACTTTGGATGAGGTTTTATCATCATCCCTCTGTCGTGGCAATATTGCTATGAACGCAAGCGTTTGTGGACGTTGCATTGCTATAGCTCCGAGAGTGCGCTGTATGTTGTTGACGATCTGCTCGGGTGTGTGTCTCTCAATCTCGTTTGTGCCGACGAGCAGGATAACATGCCTAAAACATGCGACGTCGTGGGTAGTCCTCTGTAGAATTGTTGTTGATCTCGCTCCTGGATGGAAATCCACGACAGTACGAATTCTATTTCTCCTGTTTAGGTAGCCGTGCAAATCTCTACCCAAACTGTCGGTCAAAATCAGGACATCGGCCATGGTCGGATATATCAGATATAACTTTCTTACAGCAATGAACTAAACTGATATAAAATAACCGGAATTTATACCCAAAGCCGCATGTCAGCAAACCAATCAATGCCCAGAATGGAAGTCACCTGACATGGTAAAAATTCAACTGTCACCAATTCTAAAATCAGAGCACGCGCATTTGTTTTGTTAGCGATTTGAATACGATGCGGTGCACCGAAAAGTTAGCTGCATCGATAATAACATCGAGAAACAGGAAAAAAACCAATACGAACTCTACCAGTACCATATTATATACGTGCGTGCCGTCTCTTCAAATAACCGATTTACTATATATATTAAACGCGCGGGCCCGACTCTAATTCGAAAATATAAAATTTATTCCCAACGCCGAATGTCCAACAACCAATTAAATGCGCCGAAACCATGTAACAATTACAAACTGGCTTCCTTGCCAAAATATACAAGCTACGACGCGCGAGTACTGGTGTGTGTAGTTTGCCGAGCAAAAATGGCTTCTTTACAAGGGGAAATGATTCTTGTCAAAGTTTGCGAGTTACCGCGTGTATGCGATACTGTTA
>NW_014577538.1:3861-18819 GCF_000485595.1 Priapulus caudatus | reverse complement strand
TAATGGAAATGCTGGCTGAGTGCCCCCTGCGCCCTGCCTGGTTTGTTGTGGTGTTTATATTATATTGCACCTACCGCGCAACCGCGCGTTCCGTTAAAAATAAAAAATATATGACAATATATCAATATACACACAGACACATAAACATGCACATAAACATTTATGTGCAACAACCTGCCTGGTTTGTTGTGGTGTTTATATTATATTATATATATGTATGAATTACACATGTAAGCGTCGCATAATATTAATTGTTAATTGTATTAATTGTAATTTAATTAAACATACCGGTGGCGTCGCGGGCAGCATAGCCGGCAGGTGACGCTAAGCGCTTAACTTTCGCAGATACAGTATATGATCGGCACGCGTGGTCAATTGTTGCTTTTGTTGTGACAGTAATGTGAGACGAGATCGCGAAACGGTTTCCACCTTCGCATCCCTCTCCGTCTTTCTCTTACAGCGAAATTTCCCACTAAGACATGTAAGCGTCGCATAATGAAGCGTCGCATATTCACGCACTTGAGTGAATATCATACGGACACATCCATATTGTAAATGTTTATGTGATTATATCCCGTTAAAAATAAAATGCTCCGTAAATATGTTACTGATGTTGACAGTCAGCCTTTGACTTCAAGACTTTCCTTCTACGTACGTCTTCACGTTGCCGCCCCACTTTCACGATGTTCACACACACACACGCGCACGCGCACGCGCACGCGCACGCGCGCGCGCACGTGCAAAATACAACAAACAATTATTTACTTCATTATATATTTATTTTCTGTTGCTGAAAAGAAGCAAACACACATATATATATTTAATTATTTGTATATTTATATATACTACATCCATCCGACGAGATCGCGAAACGGTTTCCACCTTCGCATCTCTCCGTCTTTCTTTACTGTGAAATATCCCACTAAAACATGCAAGCGTCGCATAATGAAAGTATGAGCACACGCACACGCACTTGGAGTGAATATAACACGGATACATCCATATAGTAAATGTTTATGTGATTATATCCCGTTAAAAATAAAATGCTCCCTAATATGTTGCTGAAGTTGACCTTGAAACTTTGTAATATAATTCACTCGCGGGCGCACACATACTATACTTACATAACACGCGCACGTGCAAAACATGCAAGCGTCGCATAATGATGTAAGGTGTCTACCGTCACCTACGAGTCAAAGCCATTCTACGGGATTCTACAGGATTCACCTACAGGCCTCGACCCACGATTCACGGCAAGCCAGGCAAGGCCACGGCTGCCAGCGTATATAAGGACCGCCTGGGATCGACTCGGGGTGCTTCATTCTACCAGACGGCCAGGAGAACCGACCGTGTAAGGATCCAACCCTTACAATGAAAGTGTCAGCATGAGTATGAGCACACGCACACGCACTTGTAGAAAATATCACACGGATACATGCATATTGTAAATGTTTATGTGATTATGTTCCGTTAAAAATAAAATATATATATATATATAATCATATCAATATACACACAGACACATAAACATGCACATAAACATTTATAAACGTTTATATTTCTAATGGAAATGCTGGCTGAGTGCCCCCTGCGCGCCTGCCTGGTTTGTTGTGGTGTTTATATTATATTATATATATGTATGAATTACACATGTAAGCGTCGCATAATATTAATTGTTAATCTGTATTTAATTGTAATTTAATTAAACATAACCGTGCCTCGCGGGCAGCATACAGATACAGATACAGATACAGTATATGATCGGTACGCATGGTCAATTGTTGCTTTTGTCGTGACAGTAATGTGAGACGAGATCGTGAAACGGTTTCCGGCCACCTTCGCATCCCTCTCCGTCTTTCTCTTGCAGCGAAATATCCCACTAAGACATGTAAGCGACGCACTTGAGTGAATATTATACGGACACATCCATATTGTAAATGTTTATGTGATTATATCCCGTTAAAAATAAAATGCTCCGTAAATATGTTACTGATGTTGACAGTCAGACTTTCCTTTCTTCCTTCCTTCTACGTCACAAGGCTTTGCTCACAATTAAGGCAGTTTGCCTATCTATTATCTATATATTTATATTCACCTAAGATGTATTAATGTTCGTCTACAATAGTATATATCGATAAATAATACTAGATTTGATTTTCTTAATGTAAATGCATGATTTCCCAACGTGTGCTCTCTCCAATAATAGAGTAAATATTTTCAACGTCGTGAAAGTGGGGAATGTCAGCTCTCATGCTGTTTCCCGTCTTTAAAGAGCAGCATAACAATATTTCATTGCATGCTTCCGTAAAAATCGGGATTGCATTCCTGCCTGGCTTGCTCGCTGATTTACTGCCCACCTGCGCCTTGCCAGGTTCGTTGTCTAGCTATAGTCAGCTAAACACATACGAATGCATATAATTATATAATATTTTGCTAAATGTGTGACATATCTAATGGAAACGGGGCATGCCCAGAATGGAAGTCACCTGATATGGTAAACATTCAACTGTCACCAATTCTAAAATCACAGCACGCGCATTTGTTTTGTTAGCGATTTGAATACGATGCGGTTCACCGAAAAGTGCGAGAAACAGGAAAAAATCCCAATACGAACTCTACTGCATACGCCGCCGTTACAGTTCGCGCGTGTATGTTATATATTATACATAATAACCGAGCAATAACTAAGTACCATATTATATACGTGCGTGCCGTCTCTTCTAACAACCGATTTACTATATATACTAAACGCGCGTGTGCGTGGCTGAGTACGGCCGCCGCTAGAATTCGCCCGTGTATAACCGAGCAATAATATACCAGTACCATATATTATATACGTGCGTGCCGTCTCTTTTGAAAACCGATTTAATATATATGAAAAACGCGTGCCCACTCTAATTCGAAACCCGCGCACCCGAACACACACACACACGCACACACACGCGCGCGCACACACATACATAATATAGTAACTGTTTATCTAATTATATCCCGTTAAAATAATTAAAAAAAATAATTGGTATGCACGTGGTATGAATATATATGTTATACGCGCGTGCCCGACTCTAATTCGAAAATATGAAATTTATTCCCAACGCCGAATGTCCAACAACCAATCAAATGCGCCGAAACCATGTAACAATTACAAACTGGCTTCCTTGCCAAAATATACAAGCTACGACGCGCGAGTACTGGTGTGTGTAGTTTGCCGAGCAAAAATGGCTTCTTTGCAAGGAAAAATGATTCTTGTCAAAGTTTGCGAGGTACCTGATACCTGATCGTAACGTAATCGTATATGTTTGTGTATGTGCGTGCGCGTGTGCGTGTGCGTGGCTGAGTACGGCCGCCGCTAGAGTTCGCGCGTGTATAACCGAGCAATAACTAAGTACCATCTTATATACGTGCCTGCCGTATTTTCTGAAAACCGAATTAATATATATGCAAAACCCGCGCACCCGAACACACACACACTCGCACACACACGCGCGCGCACACACATACATAATATAGTAACTGTTTATCTAATTATATCCCGTTAAATACGTACGCGCGGTAACTCGCAAACTTTGACAAGAATCCTTTTCCCGTGCAAAGAAGCCATTTTTGTTTGGCAAACTACACACACCATCATTCGCGCGTCGTAGCTTGTATATTTTGGCAAGGAAGCCAGTTTGTAATATTGTTACATGGTTTCGACGCATTTGATTGGTTGTTGGACATTCGGCTTTGGGTATAAATTCACCCTGAGGTTATTTGCCGGTGCATTAACTGCTCAGAGAGGTTACCAATCTAACCAATCTAACCAATCTAACCAATCTAAACAGCTGATATATCCGTTACGAAAAGAAATTTCATTGTGTACAGAGATTTTGTTGGGAACATCGACACTACAAGCGAACCATGGCACAGCAACTGACCTCTCCGTCCACCTACGCCGATCCTGCATGAGGAACGCGACTGAACAGGTACAGCCTAATTAAGACATATATTTTGATATTTATGTTATTTGTAGTTTACAATGAATTATTGCTTGTCTATTCTGCCTGTTAAACCGGGTAGCTGGAAGCTGATCGAGGTGTGTATAGTCATCGAAGTTGTCGTCGACATGTAACCCGCATATCAAGCATACAAGCATAATCACATGCAACTACTACCCCGCCATATGTGAGTACTTGTACTAAACTGACGTAAGTGTATCAGATTCCTGATAATAGATATAATTATAGATGATATGATAACCAAAGTCAAATCAGATTCGAATATCACAACGTTTAATCATTAAATTATCAAATGAAGCTAAAAATTAAAAACACGCTGGCCCGCCAGTCCAGTTTCGTTTCAGATACAGCAAGGCACCAAGCGTAAAAGGATCGTAAAAAAAAAAAAATCGGACAGTGAGGATGAGAATAAAACATTGAGAGCAACAACATTAAGATGACCGGCCAAAAGTGATGCTGAATGTAAGACGTAAGCCATATTGTTTAATTGGGTTAGTTATTGATTAAATTTAAGCATTAGAAGCTGTCTGGGGTATGTATTTCATATAAACAATTATGATTTATGATTAATTTTCTATTTTAGATGCAATTGTTAGTAATGTAATTTAAATTTTTATAATAATTAAAAGGAGTCATAATATAATTAATGTATCTGCAAAAATATTGTCTAATAAAAATGCATAGATGCATGAGTCTAATGCGGTCTATGAGCTAGCAACCCGCTCACGGCCTGATTGCATACACCACCGTAACTGGATCCATGCCGGCCGCGAAGAGAGAAATGCAGGAATATGGTAATGTATAGCCCGTCAACGAACATGGAACATCCTGGCATGGATTCGAAGACCACCATTCGGAATTGAAATGGAGCAGAAACAACTCCTCCACAAACCATAAATCGCAAAGGATGGTTAGTAACAAGTGATTGTAAAAGTTTTCCCTAGATATATAACAATATTAACAAGTTTACAATCTTACTATAATTATAGATTAAACATATATGTATACTGGTCATGTCAATATATAATTTGTGGTCTTAATATCGTTGATACAGTAATAGTTTACTATGACATACTCAAACCTGGCAAGTCGACATCAAGACTCATTGAAGAGACGTGGGAATAGACCAAGGAATTCTTCGCGACAAGAATATCGGGAAAGTGGACCATACTCGCAAGCAAACCGATATTAAATATTCGAAGAAAGGATACAAAATATTTGAACTACCTGAGGGCTCACAGAAACAACAGAAATCTACCAAACACGAACAGTAGAGAACAATATCATGATTATTATCTCTGTGTTGATATCAGAAATTATATTTGTTTACTACAAAAATGTCTACAAGCAACAATTGATTTCAATTAATCGCATGCGTTTTTTCATTCTGCGCTGATTGCATGATGCAATAAATCACGAAACAAATGCAATGTTGTACCGTTAGATGGCTTACCATGGTCGCAGTATCATGGTGGCATTAATTCATTATTAATTCATCAAACCTTTTGACACGGTTACATAGGGAATTGTAAGCAGCTGACCAGACATATAGTATTTTCATGTTATTAGGACGGTTGAGTATAAACATAGGTCTAGTCGACAATATTCTACGTGTTATATAGCATTGTAAGGCATTTATTGAATTGTTGCTAAGAACGATTGATGTTGTGGCAGCCTTAAACAGCAACATTATACTTGTAATGAGATACGACGCAGCAGAGGAGTGAGCTATTATGCGATATGCGGACTGCTGTCCGCCAGAAGAAAGGACGTACGTTTTAAGAAGAAACAAGCGAGGCTTGGCAGGCATTCTATAGTTTGATTTTGCAGCAGGGCACCCGATCACTGATCTGCTATAGATATAATCTCATATAAAGATTATATTAAGAGAGGTGAGCACCCGATACGCCACTGCGGTTTGCCTTAATTCAATAGCACTCACAGGTATTTCCGTTATGACGCTGAGTAAGAAGGAACGCTTAATAAAAATTAATACATTTATCGTGTTCTTACTTTAACGCGATGGAATATAACCAGAAATTAGCCAATCAGATAGCGTTACCAGAGCGCATGCGCACACTAATGCCATTATCGGACATATTTTTATGATTTCTGATGCGCATCCACTGCAACACTGCATGATTACTAACTCAATAACTACTTTAACTATATATATATAGTAGTAATACTAGAATATGATGCGGTTATTCAGACATCAAAGAAACCTAAAAAGTGAAAGCTAGTTTTGGATGGAAGGAAAAATGAAAGACGTTTATGATATAGCGCCGTTATTGCCAACCATAAACAGTAACATAGTAGTTAAAACGAAGACTGCAGAACGAGAAGACAAATACAGGTAGACGGACAACCATTCTCTTTGGCCTCGACCTCGGACCTCGACCTCGGTGTGCCTGGTAAGATAATGTAAAGGTGAGTATAAGAGATGATGAAGGGGTGAAAAAAATGTAAGATGTGTTAGGAGTGAGGTATAGATCGTAGATGGGAAGAGGTAGGAAGGCCGAAGGAGAGATAGGGCCCTGCTATGGCGTTTGTGTCTAAACTAGAAATTAAAGAACTACTATATATAAGTATAACAGGGTAACGGATTTCTTCTGGGGAGAAATAGCCCTTACATCAACATTCTTGCATTGTGCAACAATGGAGTGATGACGAATCTCCAGGTGGTATCTCTTTTGGAGTCATTGGGGCATAAAGTAACAGGTCAACCTAATGCCCCCACCCCCCTTGCTAAACATACCGTCTCACCTCTATCATTGCCTGCTCCTTTAGATAATGATCCAGCTGGTAATCAGCCTGTTTCTCTAGCTTCATCTGCACCCTCAGATGGAGCCAGACCAAGCTGCTCACACTGGCCCGCCAGTCCAGTTTCGTTTCAGATACAGCAAGGCACCAAGCGTCAAAGGATCGTATCGGACAGTGAGAGTGAGAATGAAGAAGTCGAGAGCAACACCATTAAGGATGCCGCCCAAAGTGATGCTGAATGGTAAGCGTAGCCTATGTTTAATTCGGTTAGATTTTAATTAACATTAGAAGCTGTCTGGTTGTATTCAATAAACAATTATGGATGTTATGATTAATTTTCTATTTTAATGCAACTAGTTTTAATGTAATTTAAATTTTTATAATAATTATAAAAGTCCATAATTAATTAATGTATCTGCAAAAATATTGTCTAATAAAATGCATAGTGCATGTCAATGCTGGTCTATTTATAGCACCCGCCTCCGGCCTGATGCACACCACCGTAACTGGTCCACCGCCGGCCGCAAGAGAATGCAGGATATGGGAATGTATGCCCGTCACGACATGGAACACCTGGCTGGATTCGAAGACCACCTTCGGAATGAAATGAAGCAAAACAACTCCTCACAAACCATACAAGACGTCGCAAGGTATGTTAGTAACAATGATTATTAATGATGTTTTCCATGTATTATAACATATTAACAGTTTACAATCTTCTATATATAATAACATATATGTTCATATCATATATTAGTTGTGCTTTATATCTTGTACACTTAGGTACATGCACTACATCAATCCTGGCAAGTTCGACATCAAGACTTTGAAGGACGTGGGAAAGACCAAGGAATTCTTCGCCAAGATTCGGGAATGTGGCCTCTCGGACCAAACCGTATTAAATTATCAGAAGGGAATAAAAAAATATTTGGACTACCTCACAGAAACAACAGATCTCTACCAAACCGACAAGTAGGAGAAATTTATTTATTTCTCTGTGTTGATATTAGAATTATGATTTGTTTAGCTTAGCCAAAATGTCTCAAGGCAAACAATTGCATTTCAGTTATCGCATGCGTTTTCATTCTGCGGTGATTGCATGATGCATATTCACAAACAATGCCATGTTTACGTTATATGGCTTATCATGGTCGCAGTATCATGGTGGCATTATTAATATGGGCAACTTATGTATTGTCACGGGGGTAACCTAGACTGTAACCATTATGATTCATCAAACTTTTTGACACGGTTACATAGGGAATTGTAAGCACATATAGCGATATTTCGTGTTTAGCGGTGGAGTAAACATGTCTATGAAATATCTCGTGTTTAGCATTGGTGCATTTTGATTGTTGCTACGAGATATGTATGTGATAAATAATGTGATAATTATTCACACTGCTTCTTATATGATATTGTGGATGTTTACTAGGCAACTCTATGAAAATCTGCAACACCTAAAGAGCTGCCTGTGCCACCTGAGGAAAGGGATATCTCGCGGAGTCACCAAAGAAGTCAACAGGAAGAAATACGACCAAATAATGAAAAAAACCGCCATGACCCCAGAAGACCTCCAGAAGACCCAGAAGAATCCTCCGTGTAGCCCGACCAGCGTTCATCACCGCCATGGAAGAGGCAGCCCAAGATCGACTCACAGAAGGAAAACAAGTTTTTATAACACAGTACCTGGAGGCTGTAGTTATCATGAGCCACTGCCAGAGGCGAGGTAATTGCTTATTTTCCTGATCAGTTTTTGTAATCTCTCATTTGGCATTCATCCAATTTTAATTGTCGGTTTCTGTTATTTTTTGGTTGTTGTTTGTGTGTTTGTTATTTATTTTTATTTATTGCTATGTATGTCAGCATGTAATTTTTTCCTATTGTAGCAACAACCTCATGCTTTGCAAATGTTTGGTTTATATTTTTACTGGTTTGAATGATTAGGAGTTGCAATGAACATGAGGACCGAAGAATGGAATGACAGGCTTAAGACAACGTACAATGTGTTTGGTTTATATTTTTACTGGTTTGAATGATTAGGAGTTGCAATGAACATGAGGACCGAAGAATGGAATGACAGGCTTAAGACAACGTACAATGAACAGAAATTCACAATCATCAGCGTTAAGGAGCACAAGACGGCTACAACTCAACTTGCAACGTTTGCCCTTGACGAGGAACAAGAGATGGAAAGTATCAAATCCAGTAACGTCATAAGCCAAATGGGCATTACTTGGTGAGAGAGTTATGTTCTTGGAATGTTCGGAAAACGTTAACCGTCATGGGATGGGTTCGAAATATACCAAGTGCTGTTCAATTTAAATCCTAATTAAAATTAAATGTTAATTATTTCCCTCTTTAGTGGTTCCACACATATTACACAAAGATTCGCCCCAACCTTCTCAAGCCTGGCAAGTACAATCTCAGCAGCGACGACGACGCGTACTTCTTCCTTTCGAGTACGGGGACCAAGCTATTCAATGCCTCAAACGATCTCGCAAGACTGCACAAGAAGTTAGTGATACAGCTATCCTGACATGTACAGTTTCTGCTGTAGATGTATAATCTGGATCACACTCTGTTCTTCTCGTGCGTGTTGTTATGACTTGCTACTGGATTACACACTTTTGCATAATCTCCATCACTGGTTGATTATTATTATTATTGTTTATGCTGGCATAAGTTGTTTGTAAGTTGAAGTATAGTCGAAATGTGTAGTTATAACAGAAAGTCAGTACAGTGCGTTATATAGAATACCCACTTGGTATTTAATCAGCTACCATACAGGCGTATAAGCCTCACGGTAGAATTATTCTGAATTCAATACATCTCTTTTTTGCAGATTTAATATGCCAATCGTCACCTGCAATGAAGTAAGAAAATCTTTAGAAACTGCATCATCAGCAACACTAGGAGACATCGACCGCCGCCACATTGCCGACTACCTCGCACACACGATCGACGTTGCCAACCGCCACTATGTCATCAAGGAAACCGCCAATGTGGCAAAAGCTGCTCAACTGATTGGACGCCTGGTGTAAGTGTACTGTCAAATATTTATTAAATTAATTGGCATATTGACATGAGTTGTATAGAATATAGAATATATAATACATAAACATTAACATAAACATAAACATTTTACAGACACCCTGCAGCTACTCGTATGAAACCAGCCAGCGATGATACAACGGGAAGTGAGAGCGCGACAGGCACAGCCAGTACTGCCAGTGTGGCCCAGTCAGCTGTGTGTCGCTACAATCGCCCTTGATGAGGATCCACCTACACTAAAGACCTGCAAGGACATCGACCAGCAAGATGGACAACGACTCTACAATCGATGGATGTACGAACGAACGAAGTTGCGAGGCAAAGAACTAATCGGTTAGGCTTAAAATCAATTTTTGCCATGGCCACACATTCTGCCACCAAAGATAAATATCATTACACACAGACACTTAAACACACACGCCCCCACACACTCATCGGCGCACACATACTACACACACGTAAACACACACACACGCACCCTAAAGTTTAAATTTCTAATGCAAATGAAGAATGCGTGATTTCATTTTGCGGGTGACAATATTTCATTGCATGCCACCGTAAAAAGCCTGGCTTGCTCGCTGACTTACTGTCCACCTATATGCCAAATGCTAAATGTGTGACATATCTAATAGAAACGGGGCATGTGTGATTCACCCGTCTGCACTCTGCCTAAGGATAGCGTGAAAATCGTTGACATTGTGAAAGTGGGGAATGTCAGCTCTGATGCTGTTTCCCGTCGGACAATATTTTACTTGTTTCGGGCTAATTTGCATTGTATTAACACAGGCGCATTCCCAAGAACAAGACCATCACATTCACTGTATGCGTGGTTGTTCATGTTTCAATTAATCGTAGCAGTGTGGGTGGTTGCTTAAATGTTGGCTGGGCAGTAGTGTACCCCTACATCCCGGCACATTTGTGGCAACTATCGTGCACTGTTACAATGAATGTATCTTACTTAGCTTATCTGAATTACCGTAGTTAAGATGTCTAGTACTAGGAAATATTTTGCATACATTGATTGTACTTTCTTTACCTGATGTCAGGCTTAAAATATTTGCCATATCACGAAAATTTCAGTAAATTAAGTGGCCAGATATATAAACTATTGAAGGCGAGTTTACAAGACCGCAAATTATGATCGCATGGCAAATATTGTTGCACTTCTCCTGACATCAGGGTTTCTTTCTGGGAAAGAAATCCCTGTGCTTGCTTCTTACCTTGACGTGGTCACAGGGCTTTTACTAAAGAGAAGCAGAGAATGTGCAAGCATACACGCATACGTATGCACGTATGTCTGTCGTGTCAATGTGAATTTTTCTGAATATATACATGCATAATATATACGTATATATAGTAGCATCGTTTATCATGAATATAGGATAACATATATTGTTTTACTCATAAATTTATTTATAACTTGTATATTATTTGTTGCTAAAATTTATATATAACTACGATATTATTATTCATTCTCAACTCACTGAGTGTGAGTCAAGTGTATAGAACCCGACCGCTTTACAAAACCCGAAGTCTATTGTGTTAATAGATGATTACTAAAGATGTAGATCAGAGTATTATCAAAATCCTTGATCAATCTGGCTGTTCAGTTGTTGCTACCAAGGCAGCGATGTTAATCGTTCGTGATCAACTAAACAAGAGCAAAAAAAAGTAACAATGCATTGACGAGCCGTGAGACTATTGAAAGTCGGCCGCGGCAGCACTTCCAGTACGGGGGACGCTAGCGTGTACAATGGAATATGTGTACTACTGTGTAGAGGTTGCAGCGAGCTAGAGCAGTGAGTGGTGGCGTCCGATTGCAATTTGTTGATTTGTTAGTCAACTTAGGGACTTTTACTGCAAGTCTCTCACACCATAACCAAAGAGCCTTGGCTTTCCAGAGTAGATAGGGTCTAGAGCAGAGTGGATTTAAAAAAGCACGGGAGAGAAAAACGTAGGACCGCTTTGCAACCAAGCAGCGTATGTTCGCAGAGTGCAGACCGCGGGGTGAAAGCACACGCAGATTTCCACGAGCGAGAAAATCACGGACGTCGCTGTCACGTGCCTCAGAAAAAGTTTCCACATCCTAGAAATTTATTTTGGTCAGGACATCCATTTGTTAGCGGCAGCGTCACACAACACCAAGAACAGACGGTGGGTTGGAGGTTGCTGGCGCAAAGATTGGTGAAGCTTGTACACAGCGCGCCCGGTGGGTGCAGTTCGCTGAAGGTCGCTCTGAACGCTTGTTCGCGATCGATGCTGCTCCAAGAAACAGAGCGAAGACACTTTAATAATGAATATTATATATAAGTCAGACAGAGTGGGCACTCACGGAGAGTGCATACGCTCTGCCAACGACATTACGCCATACGCCATACGACTGACGAACACACGAAATAACCCACGAATATACGCCCCGCGTACTGAGCATGTACAGTGCTCGCCATGTAACCATTTATGTGTTGGCGAAGCTTACTCGCTGGGCTGCGCATGGCCTCGCTGGGTGATATCGATGCGACCGCCAAACGACATACGCCATAGTGCCTCGACGGCGGCTAATATCGATCCGCGCGAGACTACTCGAAAGCACATCAAAACAGCACTAAACACATACAAACATGCACTAACACACGAAACAACAATCGAGAGCGAAAACATAACCTCCTACGAACTCTGTTGGGCAGCAGGTAATCAAGAATTACATGAATTAATAATACGTAATTATACGAGGTATACTAATCAAAGTATATAATAGATGATAGATCATATATCATTATATCAGATCGTATATACGATACTCTCTGTCTCTCTCTGTCATTCCCTCTGCTTCGTCTCTCTCTCCTCTCTCTTCTCTCTCTCTCTTCTCTCTCTCTCTCGTCTCTCCTGCATCACTCTCATCCATTTTCCTTCTCCCCTTCAGGCACACGTCCCTTAAACCGAGGACAAGCCGGCAATCCCTGCTCCAATTTAACCTGAACAGTCTAGCGGGAGTACTCCTTCTACGTGTCCCGCGTTCAGACACGAAGGCTCAGGATCCAGTGCAAGGGGCAGCTGCTGGTTGTCGCTGGTCGCCCTGTTCAGCACAGCAGGCGCTAAGCAACAGCTTCCTCATGTCCGGCAAGAATCCTGCGTCTGTAGACACACGTAGGCTCGCTGGTCGGCAAGGCTGGCTCAGGGCTGGGCGGTAGCTGCATCGGAGTACTCGCAATAGAGTGTGTGTGTGTGGTGTGTCAGTGTTGCTTTCTGGGTGGTGGTCGAAAGAATTAGGTTGGATTTTATATGATATTGAGCATTAAACAGGCTTTTATTACTATTATGCATCTGTGACGGTCTGTTTGATTTATTAGGCCTATTGAGCATACGGAATTGCCTGACGTCGCCTGGCATGGCGGGTTGGGGCAGTAGAGCTTCTGGCTGGACGTAGGCAGGGGCAGTTGTCGAGTGGAATTGGCACTTATCCCGCTGATTAACTCTTTTACGGGGCGATGCGCTATAGGTGAGAGGTATTGTGCGTGGCATAGCTCTGGCTTCTTAGCTAAGCGACTGTTTGTATGCTGTAGATGAATTGAAATCGCTGCATACCGGCTTTGAAGCACCATTTGCGTCAGCTGCTGCAGATGCTGAGTTATGATTGACTTTGGTCTTAACTAGTCTTTGGTGAGTGCCTGCTGAAAGGTCTGGGCTTTGGTGGGTTGGCTAGCCGCTCTGGGTGTTGTCGTAAGTATGCTTGTCGCGCTGCCCGCCTGATGATGAATGTCGCGGTAGGGATTGCGTGCGTACAATGTCCCGTCTCAAGAGAGTTACTGCTATGGAAACATAGATTAACTGCTAAATAATAAATAGCTACCCTATAGGCTTGGGCTCGCTAACTGCTTGGGCGTTCTTTCGGGGCGAGAGATGTGAGCTGGTGAAACTCGATGCACTAACTTGGAGAGGCCTGAGTAGTTCCGCTGCTTGCTGCTACTACACTTTCACCGCTACTGCTGCGATGAATGAACTGTGCTGAATGCGCCTGTTGTTGCTGCTAACTGGCTGGTGGTGGTGCTGCTTCTGCTTGGCTGATCTGCTGCTTGCTGCTGGATGATGATGATTGATACGGCTTGAAAGTGATAGCGTTGCGCCATGTTCTTTACTGACTCTTCTATTGATAAATAATAGGTTCGTGCGTCAACCTTGGCAGAGACACAACGGTTGGGAAATCATAACCGGCAATTATATTTGAAAAAACTCAAACAGCATTATTTACCGATTGCATTATGACATCACCATTAGAGAGCACGATGGCCGGAAAAATCGTGCATTTACGGGCTACTCGTTTTTATGAAAAGGCCCATAACCACGTTTTTGGCGAGTACAGGATTTTAATAGACAGGTAAAATAAATGGGTAGAGACCATGAAGACCCATAATTTAATATACAACTCCCACCGAACTCAGTATGCGCCCGCCTTGCTATTCTCGCCCCTTGCTATCGGGTCGCCGTATAAACGAAACCGCTTGCTCGATCGTCCTCAGGTCTGTTTACACACTCCTCACACCTGACACATCTCTTGAACTCGCTCCTTTAACCCTCTTGGCAACTCACTTTTCCTGTAGCTCAGCCACCCGCACGCACGCACGCACGCACGCACACTGCAGGCACGCACGCACGCATACGCACGCACAGCACGCAGCGAACACACATCACGCACGCACAAGCTACGACGGTCCGCACGCCAACGCACGCACGCACGCAACGCAAGCCAGTCAGCAGCAGTACGTACACGCACGCACCAACTTACGCACGCTTCAATGCAGCAAACATGTTTCAGAAAACACATTAGTTAATAAACGTGTCAAGGTCAAATTTCAACAACAACTCATGATAGAACCAGGAATGCCAATGCCATGCTACAGCAAGAATGTAAAATCGTATATCTTATATATTAAAGACTGGATATCAAGTAAAGACAATAAAAAACCAATACGAAATGCGGGGACTGATATACGCATCCAATGATTAACTTTGAACATGTAAACTCACTCAATAACAAGTGATAGACAGGTGAAATAAACTGTGTAGCAGAGCAAAGCAGTTGCCACTAATATCCGGTTATAACAGATCATATTGTATGATAACAACCAAAGAAGTAATATTATTAATA
>NW_014577538.1:0-3836 GCF_000485595.1 Priapulus caudatus | reverse complement strand
GAAGAAGCAAACACACACATATATATATATATATCGCGAAACGGTTTCCACCTTCGCGTCTCTCCGTCTTTCTTTACAGTGAAATATTCTACTAAAACATGCAAGCGTCGCATAATGAATAAATTTACCCATTTAAGGCGCCCGATGGTGCGCTCATCCATATCGTAAATGTTTTGTGATTGATATCCGTTAAAAATAAAATGCTTCCTAATATGTTTGCTGAAGTTGACCTAAACTTTGTATATATATTCATCGCGGGCGCCACACATACTATACTTACATAACACGCGCAAGTGCAAAACATGCAAGCGTCGCATATAGAAAGTGTCAGCATGAGTATGAGCACACGCACTTGTAGAAAATATCACACGGATACATCCATATTGTAAATGTTTATGTGATTATGTTCCGTTAAAAATAAAATATATATATATAATGATGGCAATATATATATATATGAATTACACATGTAAGCGTCGCATAATATTAATTGTTAATTGTAATTTAATTAAACGTACCGGTGGCGTCGCGGCAGCATTTCACGTTGGCGTTCATTGAAGACGGGCAACGCAGATCAGAGCTGGCATTCCCCACTTCACGAAATATATATATACATATATATATATATAATAGTATATATATATATATATATATATATATAAATAATCATCATCAATACACAGATCATCATTTTCTAAACGTTTATATTCTAATGAGAATGCTGGCTGAGTTACATATAATACACCCGCGCCTGCCTTGGTTGTTTGGCTTATATATTATTACACATGTAAGCGTCGCATAATATTAATTATTAATTGTATTAATTGTAATTTAATTAAACGTACCGGTGCCGTCGCGGGCAGCATAGCCGGCATATGTCGCTAAGCGCTTAACTTTCGCAAATACAGTATATGATCGGCACGCCTGGTCAATTGTTGCTTTTGTTGTGACAGTAATGTGAGACGAGATCGCAAACGGCGTTCCACCTCTCCGTCTTTTCTCTTACAGCGAAATATCCCACTAAGACATGTAAGAGACGCATAATGAAAGTGGGGAGTCAGCACGCTCACGCACTTGAGTGAATATTATACGGACACATCCATATTGTAAATGTTTATGTGATTATATCCGTTAAAAATAAAATGCTTCGTAAATATGTTACTGATGTTGACAGTCAGACTTTGACTTCAAGTCTTTCCTTCTACGCGCATCTTCACGTTGCCGCCCCACTTTCACGATGTTCACACGTGCAAAATACAACAAACAATTATTTACTTCATTATATATTTATGTTCTGTTGCTGAAAAGAAGCAAACACACACATATATATATATATATCGCGAAACGGTTTCCACCTTCGCGTCTCTCCGTCTTTCTTTACAGTGAAATATTCTACTAAAACATGCAAGCGTCGCATAATGAATAAATTTACCCATTTAAGGCGCCCGATGGTGACGCTCATCCATATCGTAAATGTTTATGTGATTATATCCCGTTAAAAATAAAATGCTTCCTAATATGTTGCTGAAGTTGACCTTGAAACTTTGTAATATATTTCACTCGCGGGCGCACACATACTATACTTACATAACACGCGCAAGTGCAAAACATGCAAGCGTCGCATATAGAAAGTGTCAGCATGAGTATGAGCACACGCACTTGTAGAAAATATCACACGGATACATCCATATTGTAATGTTTATTGATTATGTTCCGTTAAAAATAAAATATATATATATAATGATGGCAATATATATATATATGAATTACACATGTAAGCGCTCGCCATAATATTAATTGTTAATTGTAATTTAATTAAACGTACCGGTGGCGTCGCGGGCAGCATTTCACGTTGGCGTTCATGAAAGACGGGCAACAGCATCAGAGCTGACATTCCCACTTTCACGAATATATATATACATATATATATATAATAGGTAATATATATATATATATATATATATATAATAATCATATCAATACACAGATCATCATTTCTAAACGTTTATATTTCTAATGGAAATGCTGGCTGAGTTACATATAATACACCCGCGCCTGCCTGGTTTGTTGTGGCTTATATATATTACACATGTAAGCGTCGCATAATATTAATTATTAATTGTATTAATTGTAATTTAATTAAACGTACCGGTGCCGTCGCGGGCAAGCATAGCGGCCATATGTCGCTAAGCGCTTAACTTTCGCAAATACAGTATATGATCGGCACGCCTGGTCAATTGTTGCTTTTGTTGTGACAGTAATGTGAGACGAGATCGCAAAACGGGTTCCACCTCTCCGTCTTTCTCTTACAGCGAAATATCCCACTAAGACATGTAAGAGACGCATAATGAAAGTGGGGAGTCAGCACGCTCACGCACTTGAGTGAATATTTATACGGACACATTCCATATTGTAAATGTTTATGTTGATTATATCCTTTTCAGCAACAGAAAATAAATATATAATGAAGTAAATAATTGTTTGTTGTATTTTGCACGTGCGCGCGCGCGAGTGTGTGTGTGTGTGAACATCGTGAAAGTGGGGCGGCAACGTGAAGACGTGCGTAGAAGGAAAGACTTGAAGTCAAAGTCTGACTGTCAACATCAGTAACATATTTACGGAGCATTTTATTTTTAACGGATATAATCACATAAACATTTACAATATGGATGTGTCCGTATAATATTCACTCAAGTGCGTGAGCGTGCTTTCATTATGCGACGCTTACATGTCTTAGTGGGATATTTCGCTGTAAGAGAAAGACGGAGAGGAGATGGCGAAGGTGGAACCCGTTTTGCGATCTCGTCTCACATTACTGTCACAACAAAAGCAACAATTGACCAGGCGTGCCGATCATATACTGTATCTGCGAAAGTTAAGCGCTTAGCGTCACTTGCCGGCTATGCTGCCCGTGACGCCACCGGTATGTTTAATTAAATTACAATTAATAAAATTAACAATTAATATTATGCGACGCTTACATATGTAATTCATACATATATATATGAAAATGTTTACTCTATTATTTTTATAGATTTACTATATTACAGCGTGCAGCCAGGCAGGAATGCAATCCCGATTTTTACGGAGGCATTATACGACAGACTAAAAGAAATATAAACACCAACAATTATTTAAACATTATTTTAACATTAAGTTAAACATTAGGGTGCGTGTGTGTGTGCACGTGTGTGTAAGTATGTGTGCGCCCGAGAGTTACAATCCTGACAAGATATATAGATAAATAAATGATAAATAACTGCCTATTGTGGCACTTGCGTCTTTTCGTGAAAGACGGGAAACAGCATGAGAGCTGATTCCCCACTTTCACGACGTTGAAAATATTTACTCTATTATTGGAGAGAATATATTATTATTTATCATGAATATAGATACATATAGATATGATTATATATATATATATATATATGCATATATATACGAACGTTACAATCCTGGCAAGATGAATAGATAGATAGATGCTAAATAACTGCGTAGTGGCACGTGCGTCTTTTCGTGAAATACGGGAAACAGCATCAGAGCTGACATTCCCCACTTTCACGACGTTGAAAATGTTTACACTATTATTTTTATAGATTTACTATATGGATGTATCCGTGTTATATTCACTCCATGTGCGTGTGCGTGTGCTCGTAATTTCATTATGCGACGCTTGCATGTTTTAGTGGGATATTTCACAGTAAAGAAAGACGGAGAGACGCGAAGGTGGAAACCGTTTCGCGATCTCGTCGAATGGATGTAGTATATATAAATATACAAGTAATTATACATAATATACATAATATAATATAATATAAATAATATAAATAATATAA
>NW_014577537.1:323362-323702 GCF_000485595.1 Priapulus caudatus | reverse complement strand
TGACAGATATGAGTGAAGCAGGAGTCCACCATCAATCAAAGTTGCATCAATGGGAGGCAAAGATGTCATTCCATCTTGCAATGTCATTCCATCTTGTCATTCCACTCAAGCTTGTTCAAGAGTTTGCTATTATCCGTCTTCAACCGTGAACCATCAGGTTGTGCAATTGAGAGAGGAACATCTGTGATCGGGTAAGTGACGACATGTTGTAGCTCGAAGTTGGTTTTCTGAGAAATAATAAGCATACGGACAAACCAGTCCCGTTGACTGTTGACTGCTGGGATCGCTTTGGAAATTGCGGATTGCTTGACCTTCGTGTTCCTCACTGGCGAAGTTCTTC
>NW_014577537.1:315171-321043 GCF_000485595.1 Priapulus caudatus | reverse complement strand
AACCAAGTATCACATACTCATGGACATAATATATAATCTCATAGATCTCATACATCTCATGGATAAGGATATATGACAATATATTGGACATCGATAACTTGTAGGTACGTTCACTAACATATTGAGACGATTGACTTAACTGCAGCACTTATGGTGTGAAAGGTTGGTGTGATATTACTAGCTTGCAGTCGCGTTTTTCTACATTAAATGAGCTTTTATTATATATATTTAAAAGAAATGAACTTAACAATGTACTATATTTACGATTTGAAAACGTTGTTAGTGTTCATCCAACATGTCAAAATTTATTCATAAGGTGTGTAATAAAATATAAAAGATATGCCGCATATGCCATAGATGATGATGTTTTAAATATATAATAATGGAATAATAAATATACATGTGAACACACTACATTATAACTAAGGTTAATAGAAACTATATAGGTTAATTGTTAGCATCTGCATCAATACTTGGTACTACTGAATACAGAAGATATTGTAAATTCTTAAAAATTGTCTACTTAAACCATAAATTTGTTCTGCTGTCACAGCTATTATAGAATACACATGAGACTATTGTTTTACACAATA
Organism: Priapulus caudatus; assembly: GCF_000485595.1. Taxonomy (NCBI): domain Eukaryota; kingdom Metazoa; phylum Priapulida; class Priapulimorpha; order Priapulimorphida; family Priapulidae; genus Priapulus; species Priapulus caudatus. The sequence goes on along the minus strand of NW_014577537.1, from coordinate 320,450 downwards.
AATGATGACGTCAGTAAGGAATACATATGAATGAATATTTTGAAATGTGAGTGAACCAACCATCTCGCCACTCTGAAATAATTGTAACATCACACGAGTTCATACCTGCGTGTGCGTGCGTGCGTGCCATACAATTCGCACACTGGTGTTACTGCGGAATCAATGACCAACAAGCTAACAAAAACTAGCCAAATTCAGATTCACGCTGTGATTTCAGTTTGCTACAAGTGTTGCTACCTTCAGGGTGCGAGCAGGAGAGAATATGTCTCATCAGTGGTGTTTGCAAAATGCACTGTATATTCGCAGCATAGCTATATCGTCGAACCTTGCATCTAAGCACTGGTAAGCAACACCATCGTAAATAATTAGAAGCTAAGCCTATCGCATCGACGTATATATCCACGGTTCTTTCGCACCCCCGCCTCGGCGCGGGGAGGAAGCGACGCCCCCTAACGCGTGCGTCGTCAGTGCTTGGACTTGGAGCTACGGGCGCTTCCCGTACTCTTCCTGCTGTGGAGACTTCCCGAGCTGTTGCCGCTACGCAGGCTGCCAGAGCCACTCTGCACACTCGAGCTTCGTGACGCGCGCCTGCCCACACTCGCAGCACCGCCAGGTGGCGAACCTGCAGCAAGATAGCAAGAGTTACGCGTGTGAGCAACAATATACACACATACACATATATATGTGTGTATATATATATATATATATATATAATGGTATTATTAATGAAACAATGGGAGCTATAAACAAGAGAACGTACTTGACGAGCCAACATCGAGGGTCAGTGTCGTGGGGCTGACGACGGCAGACGACATGGACGTCCGCGCGCCCATGGGACTGCGCACTGAGGGGGCGCCACTCAGAGAGCTGCGCACGGACGCGGGCCTGCTGCCTGGCAGGGATCCGCGTGATGTCGTGCGACTCCCTGGTGTGCTGCATGAAGCATCGGATGGTGGTGGCAGGCCAGCCTGCAGCGCGACAGATCAGCACATAGTAAAGCCAGCAAACAAACACAAACAAATTATACAAACAACAAATATTGTAGAAACAATTAAATGATATGCACACAAATTACCACGAGCTTACAAAATGTTAATGTGTGCAGTGAAATATGCAGCAAGACTGACTATAGGGTGAGTATTCTGTTACCTGTATGTTATTCAATCTGATCCAATTTAGACTTTTTGATTGTAAGAACAGTATTGTGATAGCCATAGTACATAGTGAAAACTGACAAATGAAACAGATTTAAAATGGAAACAACTAGGGGGAGTAAATACCTTATTGAATGCAATGAAATGTTATACTAGGATTAATTGTATGTCAGTATAGAGTAATAGAGCCTGAACTTAATATACGATTTGTTAACAAAATTCTTAACTTATCGCTATGGCATGAATATGTATGATATCAAGAGTAAATCAAATAATCTCCTATTATCTACTCTTGATAATATGTAATGATATGCAATGTAATATTTATAAAATAAAATAATTTATATGTAATTTTTTTCATGACCGTACTCTTTACCTGTGAGAAGTGTGTGTTGACATCATCTACTATCTCTGGATGCTCAGCCATCACATCGCCCAGCGTTCTCATCGCGTTCTTAAACGTCTCCCTCATATCTCGCACCTCAAAGTCTTTCTGCAAAACTCATAAGAAATTACATCAATAAAACGGCTTTTATGATGAGAAAGTGTAGCCGTTTGGCGATCTCACCACAGAGATGAAAATTGCTCACTTGTTTGTTTTGGCAGCGCAATTTAACAATCAAAAGCAGATAGTCACGTGACCTCTGTGGTGAGATTGGCCGTTTGGTTCGCATAACCTACCAAGTTGCACCACCACCGGGTTAGATGGGCTACTGATCGTTTTTGCAGAAACAAATTATTGGGATCAAGTCTAAAAACCCTGCCTGATGCAGGATGGCACGCTATAAATGGTGTAATCGGATTGGGTTATGTCAAAGTTAACACGTAATGAAGAGTACATGGAATGTAGCGAGGTGGTGGAAACGACCTGCCGGATAGCAAATTAATTAGTCAAATGAATTTCTACCTCTTCAAGCGTCTCTCCTTTCGTCTTCTTACTCGCACGCAAATCCTTTGAGTACTTGGCGTTCTGTAATAGTAACCATGGAAGACTAGTTTAACAGGTGAGCATGTTATGTTCGCGTTTCACTGGTGTGTGGTGATATTTGAATAGTATTCGTACTTTTCTACCTGATTAGAACTATACCGGAAGATATATACCTGTTTATCGACTCGCGATAGCTTTGCTTTTTGTTCCCCGATCTCTTGTTGGAGTGCTGCCAATTTCTGATCTTTTTCTGCCATAACTTCCTTGGTGAATCGATCCGTCTGGTTGAGATTGTCTAAAGTTTTTTGCATTGTCTACACAAACACGAAAACCCAATGGTAAGGCCCACACCAAGAGACGCGTGTGTCGCAAATGAGCAGAATTCAGAGTAAATCAGTAGAGGCTGTATTGCTGTCGTACATACCCTCACCGTCACATATCCACTAACTTACCTAATTTGTTTAGAGCTATAATATACTCTAGGTTAGAGTATATTATAGCTCTAAACAAATTAGGTAAGTTAGTGGATATGTGATGGGACTAGGGCCAGTGGCGTAGCTAAGGATTTTTTCAGCGGGGGGGGGGCACTGGGGGGCCTTACATTTTCGTCGGGGCACAATATATAAACTTTTCTTTGTATTATACTGTTCTAACGGCGCATTGTTTTTATCAATTTTTTTTTATCAAGCATGAATTTTCAGTGGGGGGGGCACCTGGGGGGCACAGAAAATTTGTGGGGGCGGGACTTGCCCCCCCAGGCCCCCCCGTAGCTCCGCCCCTGACTAGGGCGACACATATATGGTCAGAGCTAACCTCCCTGCAAGACTACAACTGCTGAATGCAGCATCAGTGGAAGCTGTAGGTCCGCATCAGTGGAAGCTGTAGGTCCGCACCCCTCACCGTCACATCCTCGGCGCGCTCTCGCACTTGACAGCGCTTGAACTTGTAGTTGTCAGTGACGGCTCGTAGTTGCTCATTCAGCTTATCCGTCTCTCTCTGCTCGTTGCCTGCAAGCAGTCACGACAGGTGTCAGCAACGATACTCACCTACGAGAACCACCGTGACTTGTGCCCGAAATGTTTGTTTATTTAGCTGCTATATACTCTGTAAGTTAATTACTACCGTAGAAAAATAACAGTTTATGATTTGATCTGCTCTTCAACTCAGTAGAAGGCATGCTATGTCTTACAACATCCTCCTTGGAGGAAATACTATATGACATGTAGTATCCTCAGTTACTCTCCAAGAGATATTAGATTTTCTCTATACTCTGTGACTGCTGAATGGCTAAACAATAGATAATCTACTACAGTCAACTCTCCCAATACCACCACCCTTGGGACTGTCCCTTTAATTTGGTTTTCTGTGAAGTTCGGTTTATAGGTGGCTATAGGAATATTCTAAATTTCTCAGATGGTGTTGGGAGTTAAAAAGTCGTTTGGTTTTACGTGAAATTCGGTTTTGGGGTTGTTCAGAATTTGGAGAGTTCACTGTATATTATATATCGTCGTTCTGTGGGAAACGCTGCAGATAACTCACTATTCTCCGTGACCCGGTGGAAGGTCTTTCGGTAAGCCTCGTTGTGAGAGTTCATCAGTCTGCATGTGTTCTCTAGGGCTTTCATCTCCCTCTCTGCCTTCCTTATCTGTGCATCCAGCTCATCTCCCGTCCTCTGCAGCTCCTCCTTCTCCTGAGCTGCCTACAACATCACACATGCCAGTTGTCAATCAAGCACTAACACGGGAATGTCACAGGCATCTGGGTTTTTCGAGAAAGATTAAGAGGTTTGTCTAGGTGCACTGAACTCTATTTTACTGAGTGCCTGTATGCTGTAGTCTTCAGTAGCACACAATCTATAAGTGTATTTAATTTGTTTACTAAAACTTTTATATAATTATAACTAATTATTATTATTATTATTATTATTAACTAACTATAGTCCGTGCTAATAGAAATATACAATGTGTTGTTCTACATGCATGTGAATACTTGGGTAATGACCTTGATGACGTAGTAGGCCTCGGACTTTTCCTCCTCGCCCTCAGGGGGTGCCATCGATATTATGAGTATCTCATACCTAAACGAGAATCGAATATATATATCAGGTTATTTACATAAAATGCCATGTAATCTTGGCAGGAATGCATCGTCATTGAATATGTACAGCCATCGATAAACCCAGACATGATGGCTCCTACAAAAGAAGAAGAAGAAAAAGAAGGAAAGGAATGAGAAGGTGAAACAGTGAGAAAGGGAGAAGAAACAACAGGAGGAGAAGAAAGAGACAGAGAGGAGAAGGCAATGGAGGAGGGGAAGAAGAAGAAGGAGAAGAAGAATCATGAGAAGGAGAATAATGATAATATACATGATCCTGGCGGGGCAGTTACCGTTTTCGGAGCTTGTCTATCTTGGAGAATCGCTCATGTAGTTCTGTGCTCAGCGTTGCCTTCTCGTCACTAGCTGCTTTCAGCTGTGCTCTCAACATGTCTCTGTGTACGGCTACGTCCTGCCTTCGCTCCCTCATTGCCTGTCATCGCAGCACACCAACCAATAATCATTACCCTCATTCACAAACTTTTCATTTGCGGTTCATTAGATCTATTAGACGTTGACACATGTCGAGTGATGAAGTCTTTTTTGCAAATGATAGAATGAGTCAACTATCGAGCAATGGGTCTTGATTAGTTAATTATCGACGTGATGGAGTCTTCTTTGAATCAACTTACTGATTTTTAAGCAAAATGCCAGGCTTAAGTACAAATTCAATTTTAGTAAGCACACTTGGATATAACTTTATAAAAATCACAAAAGCTGTAAAACCATTTGCATGAATAATTCTACTGATAATTATTTTATTACGATTGTTATCAGAAGTGAACATAAAAAAATAATTTTTTTTTTATTAAAATTAGTTTTTATTTACTCCTGTTGTTGTTATTATTATTGCTATTCTTATTCATTGCTTACCATTGGATGTTGTTTTACATCATCATAGTTAGCCGTGACTCCGTCAGCGCGGACGCCGTGCAAGCTTACCGTTTCCAGCTCCAGGTGGCGCCTCTCTAAGGTCGTGACCTCTCCAGAGCGAGAGTTCAGCATCTGCGTCAGCTTCCTGATCTCCAGCTTCAGTAGATTCTCGTCCACCATCATGTCCTGAAGATGATGAGAGAGAGAGAGAGAGAGAGAGAGAGAGAGAG
>NW_014577537.1:313810-315161 GCF_000485595.1 Priapulus caudatus | reverse complement strand
CGGTGACGTTACTCTAACCCATGGTTACTGACGTTTACTTACTGACACGATGACGTTACTATAACCCATGGTTACTGACGTGGGAGTAATACCTGCTTGCGCGATACAAGGCGTTTCAGTTCTCGATGCGAGCTGTCGTTGTGTAGGTTCAGCTCCTCTATCTTGCTGGTCAGCGTTGCCTTCTCTGCCACTACTTGCTCCATGTCCTTCTTCACTCGCCGCACGTTGTCCTGTGTCGGCATAACGCATAAATTAACGTGAGTATAATATCTTTAATATCTAATTTTCTATCTCCTTTCGGGAAATCTTCATCAGGATGTGAAGATCCTGATGAAGATTTCCCGAAGGGAGATCGATAATTTCGATAAGCAAGTTAATTTCTTGGATTTAACACAAGATAAATATGAATTCATAGTTTTCAACAAAATCCTATGAACTCATTTCATTCATAATGTGAGTATGTCGGGTAGCTCATGCCGTCGCCATGACATTAACCCCTGCATGCCTAACAGAGGCTTCCATAACAACATCGAAATATCTATTGGTAATTGTATTCTAAAATAATAGCCAAGATATTGCTAGCGATTTCTTTTTCTTCTTGTAAAGCTTAATTAATTGAAGCTGATTAGTAGAACGGATAATGCCAGAGACTGCTCCGTAAAATTCAGTCCCATTAAGAATGGCAGATTTAATCCCTAAGGAGTATGTAAAGCTATAATCTAATATCGTGGATGTGTCATAAGTTTTTTTAAAGTTTTGGAGCAGGTTTGGTTACCTAGCTAACATCATAGATTTAGCTGCAGTGATTTTAGGTCTAGGGTAAACATAAACTGACACCATTACTTTACCTGTAGTTGTTTTAGTTGTTGGGCAAGCATAAGCTAACACAATTACTCTACCTGTAGTTGTTTTAATTATTAGGCATACATAACCTAACATCGTTACTTTACCTGTAGTTGATTTAGCTATTGGACATGCATAACCTAACATCATTACTCAACTTGTAGTTGTTGGGCAAGGGTGACCTAATACCATTACCTGTAGTTGTTTTAGTTGTTGACCTAGCATGTTCTTGGCATTCATGCGTTCATCAAGCTCTGCCTGCAGCTCCTTAACCTGAGCTTCTATCGCATGTCGCTCCTCTCCTGTCTTGTCTCCTGAAAGTTTAGCGATCTTGCTCTCGAGCTGCATGATCTGGTAATCCTGAAGATGAGAGACAGAAGCAGCAGGAACGTCAGTCTATATCATATCTGCATTGCTTTCTACCAAAGACAGTGGTGTGTACAAGGCATCCGAATCCTTGCATTTTTATAGGTGTGTTGAGAGTAAACATACAGCTTATAGTGTGCTA
>NW_014577537.1:303889-312180 GCF_000485595.1 Priapulus caudatus | reverse complement strand
ACAAATTTTCAATTTTTATTTTTTTTCGTTTTTTTTGAAAATTTGGGTTGGTGGATCTGTAAACCAACAAAATAAAAAATTCTCGCCTTATACACCACTGATAATATAAATAAGAAATAAAAATCATATAACGAAGGCTCCACCTCCATTTTCTTGTGCTTGGCCTCATACTCCTGCAGATGTAGTTGCATCCGCGACGCGTACTCCTCCGCTGATAGATTCATCTCCCCGGCCATGCGTAGCTTCTCTTCTAAGGCTGTTCTCGTTCCCTGCACCTGCTTCAACCTGTACACACACACACACACACACACACACACACATGTGTACAGAATGAAAGAGCATACAGTGTTTATGCTCTACTATAATGACGCTCTCATTATACCCTGTACTTCAACCTGCATTAATGCGCAGACACATACACTCACACACACGCACGCACACACACGCAGGCACACACACGCAGGCACACACACGCAAGCACATACACGCAGGCACACACACGCAGGCATGCATGTAACGCCTACGCACGATGGACTTATTGGTATGTTATCAAAAAATGTTAGATAAATATTATAGTCATTTAACAGACGAAATTTGGCGTAACTAATAGTCGCAATATACTATTGATTAGCTTCCAGTTTTAGTGCGTAGTTTAAACGACGTAACATTTTCACTGCATGTAATCGCTGTTATAGCAGTGATCTTACTTGTCACTTTTGCTCTGTATGTCTTTCTTTAGCTGGGACACCTGTGCTCTGACATTCTCCAGCTCTGTGCCAGTCCTGTCTACCATTCGCTTCAGTGTCTCCACCTACAGCAGGATATGTGAATTACAATGCATGTCACTTACTGCACTACTATCGACAGCACCAAGAGGGTTGCATGCTCTCTGTCAACCTCTCTTTGCGCTCCACTCTCTCCTAGCTAACCTAATTATTCACAATACATCAAATAATCATGTAAAATGATATTGAAAAGCCTCGGGTATCATAGGTAAATCCACGTGTGCTATAATGTTGATGTCACAGGTATCAGGAGTTACCTTGCAAACATAGTTAGCCATAGCTACCAGAGAAACATACAAGTATATATACTGTAATGCAAAATGATACAGCTATGCATAATTACCTTCACCTATCGACAGCTATCCGCAGTTATCTGACACACATAGCTAGCAACAGTTATCAGAGGTAATGTGATGTGATCAGGAGTGAATAATAGAGATCTCTAGAGTTATCTCTATTATTCACTCCTGATGTGATGTAATCAAGAGTGAATAATAGAGATTCTATAATAGAGATAATAGACATTCTATTCTCTATTATTCACTCCTGATGTAATCATTATCACAAATCCATAATCACAATCATTATAGTAGGAGATCAAGCCAGGCCAACCTCATCTTGGAACTGGACCCGTTGTGCCTCCTTGTTCTGAGCTTCCTGTCGTAGCTTAGCTGCCAGCCTCTCCGTCGCTGCCAGCTTCTTCTCCGCCTCCAGGTTGTTCTCTCTCTCCCTGTCGAGGAAGCGTTGCTTCTCCTTCACCATCTCCTCTCGCTGGCTGGCCGACTGCTTCGCCTTTGAAAGGTCCTTCGGTTGGAGAAGTGAAGACATGAGGAGTCGCGTTTCATGCATACAGGTGAAGATGAGAGCAGGTACACACACATGCTAGATGAACCGACATGCTGGCAGTCGTGGAGGTAGGTTCGCAGGCACAATATCACACCAACAAGAAGTGAGTGCATGTGACGCAGCTACACGCACCTGGTTGTATACAATCTCCTCCTGCTTCTGCGAATTCTGATCGACCTTCGCGATCTTCGCCTGAAGGTTCCGCAGCGCTGTTCTGCTTCCCTGCACCTCTGCCGTGAGAACCTTCTCCTCCTGCTGCGCGGCCTGCAGCTCCTGCAGCTGCTTAAATTTCACCTCGCGCAGCTGCTGCAGCTCCACCTACAGGCAAGAAATGGAACATTTCGCTGGTTGTTCAAGACTGCGCGGAGTTTTACGGGGGTCGTCTATGTACAGAGCTTTGCAGCATGAGAGACCTCATACGGTTATGACTACGAAATTTATGCTCGCCTTGATTCACTGGACATATATGAAGAGGTCAGACATTAAATTTTGGCAGCACACATGCATGACATATCGACGAGTTCAAAATATCTCATATTGCACACATTGAAATAATAATACACCATTGACTTTTATAAATGATACCAAGGGTAAATAATGACAAAAAATACATTTTCTCGGAGGGACAGTGGTCTAACGGAGAGCGATGTGGAAGACTTTTTTTGTATTCAGCGCTGACTACCATTTTTAGCTTCATCTGACATAGTCAGATGCAGCTTGTAGAATCGCAGTGTACGTACCGTTCGTCCGTCCGTCCGTCGTCCGCTCCGTGCCGTCCGTCGTCCGTGGCGTCGAGAGCGTCGTCCGTCAACAGTGTGTGGCACACTCGTTAACCGTGTGTACAGGTACGGGTGCGCCACGATTTTCGCGGACGTGGGGGGGTAATCACGAAACGAGTTGGCGATGTCGAAGGCTGGGGCTGCAAAGCGTCAAAGCGTCAAGAGGTGGTGATAAAAGAAAGCGGGGGAACATTCACTCCTTTAACTTAGGTATAGGAGAAATGCAGAATTGCCGGCACAATTTAAAAACGGCAGGTATAGACTACGTGATAGTCGGTGAGAGTGATATAGCATCATGGTGAGAAAGAAAGAGCCAATACACTGTGCGGGAAAGTTAGTGAGGTCACAGGTCAAAGGTCAAAGGGCACAGGGCAGAATGTTTAGACATTTTCTGAGGACATGGTGTACGGAGCGATAGAAAAACTTTTTTGTGTTATCGCAGCGGTGACCTAGAATTTTCTATGCTTAATTGAAAGGACATGTGAAATATACTTCTCTGACATGGCGAAGAGAGTAGAAGTGTCAGGATAAAACCTGTGTTGACCTCAGGAGGGAGAGATTAAACAATAGGATTTAGTTGACTGTCTGTTAAAAGAATTTCACTAGCGGGCTCTCTCGCTTAGTAGGAAAATCGTAGTGATGGACGATGGAGAATGTATGGCAACGAAATGTCCAGTGAAATTTCAAGAGCTAAATTTGGTTAAAAGAAGCGTTTATGCCTCCTTAAATCGGAGATTATAATTTCTATGGCTTCTGTACTTTGTTCAGTATGTTACATTGTTAACGTATGCCAACGTGACCAGTGGCCTAACTGCGAAGTGCAATGTGTTATTGAGTGTGAACCTGTGTAGTTTGACTTTTGCCTGGTGGTATATTGGTTAAAGGAGTTGGCCAGTGTCTACTTGCCAGCCTGTAGGGTGTGCGTAAGGTAAATGGAATGAGTGCTCCCATCGCTGCACAACTATACACGGTTATGTAGGGCCTCAGCGTTGTCACAACGTGTGATCACTTTACGTTGTTTGACAAACGTTGTGGTACAACGTTGTGGCAAGTTTTTGTGGTGGACTCCCCTGAACGCGTTGCCACGACGTCATATGCATAGAGAACAGTTGAATGGGGTAAAACGGTTGGGCCAACGTTGTCGCAACGTTCATTTTGTGGACTCCCTGAGAGAAGGAGAGGAGGACGTGAGAGTTGACCACAACGTAGTGTAATGTAACGTTCCTGGAACCGGTGGATGTAACCGTTCAGAATGAAGATATCTTCTTCAATTAAATGTTGTGATTTAATAGTTCTAAAGCAGAAAAGATATGGATGACGGTGATTCTATATCATGGGAGCATCATGGCGCAGTATTTACATTTCATTTAAAATTGACATATAATGCGATCTGTATAGTGCAATAAAAAACTAAGTTCATATATATGTTCAAATATGTCTTGCACAACTGGTAGAGTTCAAAATCTAAAAGGACACTAACAATTAAATAGCTTGACAACTTTTATTATTAAATTTACTATTACATGAAAAGGTAAATTACGCTCTCGTGCCATGTATTAATCGAATCGTTCTTCTCGTCGAGCGCACTAAATCTCGCCTCCCGGTCCCGGCGTTTACGGTTGAATCGTATATTGATATATGTGAACGGTGAAACCTATGCTTGGGCATTTATATTAGGACAGGATCTGGCTAGAGTTCAGAGGCCAAAAATACACATAAGAATTGTCTACTTTATGAAAACAACTATCACCAGGTTCACTCTTAAACAGTGTGTGTTGATTGGCTAATATATTTCTCTGTTCATGAGGTCATGGGCTCCTATATATCAGATTTTGTGCGAATTCGGACCTCTTGGATCCAGCAACTTGACGCACTGTGTCAGGGGCCTCTTATCCATAGCAATTTCCTTACATGTGAAAACACAATAAGATAGATTGGTGTCAAACAAACAATTTTACGCAGGTAATGGCATCTGGCTATGAGATGGTATACACTCTTAGTGACTCAAAATAAGGGTTAAATAGGGTATTTACCTGCTCGTATGAAAACACTCTATGTGGTGTCCAGCTCCGCGCGCGCCAGAGATACGCAAATTCTTGTCACCACCTGAAAGATGACAAATTGTTTATCTCGATACTAAGATCATATAAATATTCCCACGTTATTATTGGCTGATCATTAGAGGGCTCGTTGAATTAATTGTGGTGAGCCACTTACTCTCTTTGGAGTTAGTAAACTGAAATTCCTACTATATTAAATATAAACGGAATAATTTAAACATTTACTCTATTGAAGCCGTGTATTCTATATCGGTACTGTCCATAGTCGATCGTAGCACAGCTAAGCTCTACAGTGTGTATAGCGTAAAGCAGTTACAGTTGGCCGCTGGGGGCCGCTCGCCAGCCGGCCAACTGTTAGGCGGGCTATAGTGGTATACGGTCAGACTTAGTAGCCTAATATTAGAGCAGCTAAGGTGATTGGTATTGTTTATAAGTTGACATTCCAGCAAATTAATGGTGCAATGTTCATAGTACATTACACTTTTGGCTTGGAACTCAACATCATGTATGATCGTCCATATTGCTATTAGAAGTGTGCGCTCAATATCCAATTAAATAACACATCAAAGATGGCAGATCCCCCAGGATCTACAAGCTGGGGTGTGTGCTTGACATGTAGGGTGGCTTCCGCCGCTCGGGACCACGTCCTTTGTGGCGATGACTCGTGCCTTCACAGGCCAAAATCCACATTCGCATCATTCTTTGAAAAATGCTGGCAAAGAGTTCCTGTAATCAAATTACAAGGGCACTGCCTTTAACGGACGTTACTATACGCAGCCTTGGCTGTGTTCTGGATACGTACAACTTTCAATATATGGTGTTTATTACGTGCACGTCGCGTGCTCTTTTTCTCCTGGTCCGCAGCCGTGTCTCCAGATCGTCGAAACTATGGCCACTCAATATGTCTTAGGATGAGGAAATTGGGGAGAGGGGAGAAGCTGGTGGAGTAAGGGAGGAAGGGTGAGAAGGAGACCGAGTGGTGGAGTAAGGAGGAAGGGAGAAGCTGGTGGAGAAGAGGAAGGAGGAGAGGAAGAAGGTAGGTCGTAGAAGGAGCAGGGAATGAAGGGAGGTGGTTGGAGAAGGGGGAGGGGAGAAGTGGTCCGAAAAGGAGGAGGGGGAGAAGAACGGTGGGTGGTTGAGAATGAGGGAGAAGCTGATGGTGGAGAGGAGGAGATGGAGAGAGAACGCCTCGAGAATTTGGTGCTTAGGAGGAGCGGCTTGTGAAGCAAGGCTATGCAAGGGCGCAAGGCTAGGTGTGGATGCTCTGCGCAGGAATGAGTAATGCGGAACGCTCCGGCTTGGGTATGGCGTGGAGGGAGAGGAGAGTGAAATTGTGGCTGGTGGAGGAGGGGAGATGGATGTGCATCCAACACGCACGGTGAGGTGAGAGGAAGGCGAGGTAGAGGGGAGAAGGTAAGTGGATGATGCGAAGGAGGGCGCAGCTGTGGAGTGAAGAAAGGAGGAAGGACGAGAGGAGGGGGAGAAGAAGCTGGTGGGGAAGGGGAAAAGGGTGAGGTGGATAAGGACTGTGCTGGGGGGAAGTGAGACCTGGTGATATGGAGAGGAGAGACTAGGATGAATGTTGAAGAGGAGGGAGTTGTGTGGAGGAAGGAGAGAGGAAGGAGAAGAAGTGGTGGGAGAAGGAGGAAGAGGAGAGAAGCATGAGAAGGTCGGTGAGAGAAGGAGGAATGAGAACAGATGGTGGAGGAGGAGGGGAGAAGTAAGGGTAGGAGAAGGAGGAAGGCGGAGAAGAGGCCTGGTGGGAGGAGGAGTGAGAAGGATAAGGTAGAGTGGAGGAGGGGAGAGTAGAAAGGCTCGTAAGCGTAGGGTGAAGGGCAGAGGTGACCAAGGAGTGCAGGAGTTAGTGTGTGAGAGAAGTGTGGAAGGAAGGTTAGAGAGGAGAGCACAGATGGATGGGAGTGAAGAGGGGAGAAGGAGTAGAAGGAGAGGGGAGAGAAGGAAGCTGGGTGGAGGAGGAGGGAGAAAGGGAGGATAGGAGAGAGGGGAGGAATAAGGAGGGGGGAAGGGGGGGAGCTGGTGGAGGAGGAGGCGGGTGAAGAAGGGAGGTTGTGCGAGGCGGGGAGGAAGGCTGGTGGGCAGAAGGGAGGAAGGAGGAAGAAAAGAGAATGGTGGTGGAGAAGGAGGATGGAGAATGCTGGTGGAGTGAGCAAGGGGGAGGAAGCTGTGGAGAAGGAGGAAGGATGGAGAAGGAGGGGAGAAGGGAGCTGGTGGAGGGGAGGATGGGGGAAGGGAGAAGCTGGTGGAGAAGAGAGGTGAGGGGGAGATCTGGTCGAGAGCTTCCTCTTCTTCACTTAGCTTCTTCCTCTCCCCCGTACTTCTCTACCAGGCTTTCTCCCCTCCTTCTCCCCTTCCTCCTATCTCCAACCAGCTTTCCTTTCCTCCTTTCCCACCAACTTCTCCCCTCTTCCTTCTCACCAGCTTCTCCCCTACCTCCTTCTTCCACCAGGTTCCCCCCTCCTTCTCCATCACCTTCTCTCTTCTCCTCTTCACCTCCTCTCCTTTCTCCACCAGCTTCTCCCCTCCTCCCATTACCTTCTCCTTTCTTCCCTCCTTCCTCCACCAGTCTTTCTCCCCCTCCTTATCCCTTCTCCCTTTCCCCCTCCTCCTATCCACACAGTTCCCTCCCGCCCCTTCGTTCCTTCCTTCCTTCTCCCCCAGCTTCTCACTTATCCTCCACCACCTTTCTCCTTACTTCCCCTCTCCACCACCTTCTCCTTCTCCCTCCTTACCACCACCTTCCTCCCTATGCTCCTCCATCCTTCGTCCACCAGATTCTCCCTCGCCTCCTTCTCCACCACCTTCTCCCTTCTCCCTCCCTCCATCCACCAAGCGCTCCCTCCTCCGTCTCCATCATCTTCTCCCTTCTCCCTTTTCCTCCAACAGCTCCCTTCTCCCCTCCTCTCTTTCCTCCTTTCATCCATTCAGCTTCTCCCTCTCCTTCACCAACTATCGTCCCCCTCCTCCTTCTCACCACTTCTCCCCTCTTCCTCCACCCAGCATCTCTTCTCCCCTCCCTCTTTCTCTACAGCTTCTCCTCTCCTCCTTCTCCAACCCCTTCTTCCTTCTCCCCTCCTCCTTTGCCACTAGCTTTCTGCCATCATCCTTTCTTCCACCACCATTCTTCCTTCTCCACACTCCTCCTTCTCCACCAAGCTTTCTCTCTTCCTCTTCTTCCACCACCTTCTCTCTTCTCCCTTCCTCTTCTCCACCTAGCTTCTCCCCCTCCTCCTTCTCCACCAGCTTCTCCCTTCTCCCCTTCCTCATTCTAGCCATATTGAGTCAGCCATAGGGATCCGCCACTGACCCAAGCTTTCAATCACAAACTGGTTATTGCTCTGAGATTGGTGCTAGGTACTAGTAGTAGTATACTAGTAAGACTTGTTATTATAAGCCTAACAATGGGTGTCAACATTGAAAGCTGTGAAAGCAACAGTCGAATTGACAATAGTGCAGGACGTGTGCTATAGACCACGAGTGTGACAGGTCAGCTGTGCAACTAATGAATGTAAACTCACAAGAACTTATACTGTAACTTAGCCCGACCAGGCTGTGCGACGGATTGTCTATACATAGGTATTCTAACCTTAGCAATACCGTTTCTTGGGGTGATACTCCATTAGCAGTGTTCCCAACTTTAATGTCATTAATGTTCATAATAACATATATATATATATATATAATATGTGTGATATAGGTCAATGATCTACTATGTAATTTGTGGTTTAGTGCTCATTTAGTTAGGGTTAGGGTTAGGATTATCAATTCATTATAATTCAATTAATTCGTTAATGATATCAATA
>NW_014577537.1:301423-303879 GCF_000485595.1 Priapulus caudatus | reverse complement strand
CGTTAGACCATGTCCTCAGAAAATGTTTGATATCTGACCTTTCCCCCACTGCCCTTTCACCTGTGACCTCCACTTTTGCGCTGATGATGGGTTTCCTCCCAATCACACTATACATCGAATATTAAGAGCGTAGGTTGAGCCGTTGAGATTTGTGCTGCAATTCCGTATCTCCTCCTATACCTTAAGTTAAGGGGGAAATATTCCCCCTCCATTGACACACCTTGACCTTTGACCATAGACCCCCAAATTCGACATACCGAGTCCTTTTCGCAATACCCCCCACCCCCCGACATCCCAAATATCAAGACCGTACGTGGAGCGGTTAAGATTTGTGCCATTACTGTTGGCACACGGACGGACGGACGGACAGACATTCGTGCGATTCTACAAGCTGCATCTGACTTCGTCAGCCGAGCTAAAAAGTACACGTAAGAGCAATGGGACAGACACTATGAACAATATAACAGTTAAATCCTTGTGAACCCCTGGTTAATTATACGGTTTCCAGCATGAATCGGTGTTGTGGAACAAATAGATGTCATGAGATTATATCAAGAGCTAATAATACCTATAATAGTATTATCAGCTCTTGATCATATGTAAGTATGCAAATTTTTTACCACGGCTAGTCTGTCGATATCGCGATCTCGTTTCTGCATCTGCTCTATGGTGAGTTCCCACTGTGTGATCAGCTCCTGCCGGGCCGCATGTGCAGTCCTAAACTCCTCCGCTGCCTTATCCAACTCCATCTACAACAGTCAATGTATGCTACACTGTACACTATAGTAGCCAGTAATACCACAATGACAATGTATGCTAGATAGCGTTCAAGAGTTTGACGATGTGATTTGACGATGACGATGTGACGAGTTTGATGATTATGTAACCTGAGCTGAGAGTGTCTCTGTTGTCTCCATGTCTAGAGCCCTCCTCTTCCTCTGGGCTTCTTCTGTGCGCTTCTCCAATTGTAGCTCCAGCTCCTGCAGAGAATAAACACACATAGGCAGTGCTCGACTTGATTCTATGCAGCACCCATACATCACTGTAGAGCACTAATACCAATGTATTTATCATTTTGTCACTTATCCTCTGTGTAAAAGTGAAACACCATATCCTTCAAGCAATTTATTCGTGCTCCCCATCCCCTTCCTGCCACTTTAAAAACAGTACCAGTGCTTTTCCCTCAATGCTATCCATGGGAAAAAGCAGAATTTTTTATAGCACGTTTAATAATGAAAACTGGCAACACATGCAATTCGATTGACTGATACAACAATTCCGATAGTGATCGATACACAAATAAGTCAGGCTGCGTGGATACCAGGATTGCTCATTATTCATTGTTAACCATACAGCTTAATCAAAATATAACAGCATAATATAACAGCATAGCACAATAAGCTAGTCGAATCCACAAGGGAAATCCAGTGGACCTGCGGCTCATGGAGCACATCCAGGACTGACACACACGCATTGGTACCTTGATCTTGCTCTCGTCCTGGCGTGTGTACTTCTGCAGTGTGTAGTTGTCCTGGTCGCGGCGTGCACACTCTTCCAGCCAAGCTTCCAACGCCTGCTGGTCCCAGTTCAGCTGCGACTTCAGCTGCTCCAGCTTCTCCTGCTGTCTGAAGATCCCCGTCTACACAAGAACACAGTCACGTCACAGCACACCTAGAAGATCTCAATCTACACGAGGTATATGTGACAACAGTCATGTCACAGCACACCTAAAATACACCTGTCTACACGAGGTACATGTGAAAATACTGCCATGTGACAAAATTCTTGTTAGATACCCACCTGAGAAACCCCATTGCAAAATTGTAATGCCTATGGTCACACCATAATTAACACACCTCTTGCATTTTTTTCTTCTCATTCAGTTCGTTAAGCTCAGAAGTGAGCCGTCGGATCTCTTGCCTTAGCCTACCCTCCTCTCTCTGTGCCAGCTGCAGTAGATGACGCTCCGTATCACTCTGATTCTTTCTTGCGCCCAGTAGTCCCTGTCAAATCAAAACGAAATAATTTGTCACATTAATAGTCATTCATTCTCTTAATCAATTCATTAGTATTTATGCTAGCTACTAATAGTAATACTATTTAATGACAGAAAAATGTTTATTATTGCAATTCACCTGAGTGTTTTCCAGTTCTTGTCTGACATTTTTCGTGTGTGTGCTCATCGCATGGATCCTATCCTCATGTTCATCAAGTTGCCTTTTCACAACCACCAGCTCATTTTCCTTTGCATGAAGCTAGAAAAAAGACGTTATACTTATACCTAGTATTTATACTCTGCATTAATTGATTACACAGCCACTTTTGCGAGCCGTACAAGTAAGTACAGCTCGCTAGTCCGATGGCCCAATAGTCCGAAAGCCCACTAGTCCGAAAACCCACTAGTCCGAAAGCCCACTAGTCCGAAAACCCACTAGTCCGAAAGCCCACTAGTCCGA
>NW_014577537.1:299514-301398 GCF_000485595.1 Priapulus caudatus | reverse complement strand
TGTGTGTGTGTGTGTGTGTGTGTGTGTGTGTGTGTGTGTGTGTGTGTGTGTGTGTGTGTGTGTGCGCGTGTGTGTGTGTGTGTGTGTGTGTGCATGGGGTGTGTGCGTGCGCGTGTGCATGTGTGCGTGCGCACATGCGTGTGTACGTGACGCGTGTGTATGTGGGCGCGTGCGTGTGTATGTGAATGTAAGCTGGCGGCGATAAGTGAGATTGGCGGTATTACGAGGGGCGGTATAACGAGGTTTTACCGTAGTCTACAATTTTGCCACACATCCACACACCTAGCCCCCCACACACGCCTCCCCCTACATTCCCTAAAAAAATAAAAATTTAATAAAAATTTAAATTTAAAATTTAAATTTAAAATTAATTAATTAATTAATTAAACATTAGGTATAGATCGGTACCCCATCCCATGTGGGTTTTCTGACTAGTGGGTTTTCTGACTAGTGGGCTTTCGGACTAGTGGGTTTTCGGACTAGTGTAGTGGGCTTTCGTTTCGGACTGGTCTCTATTCACTATTGGGCCGTCGGACTAGCGAGCTGTAACCCAGCTTAATGTACCTATTATAATATATGTACAACGATTTATTCCAAGACAAGTCCACAACTAACAGTAGATATGACAACTTATATGGAGTGACGTTAATATCAACATATTTTTACCTGTGTTTCGAGTTCTTTATTTTCGGCATTAGAAATAGGTAATTTTCCACCACTGCTATCAAACTTCATTTCATCGATGACACCTTCCATGAGTTATAGAATAATAGCAAACAAAAATCAGTATAGCAGTATATTATTGAATGTCTTTCACCGTCCTCTAAGCAAAAAATAGTATTGCTATATTGATTCTTCAGTCTACTACATAAAATATTCCTAAAATACAGCTCGCAATACAGTAATTTGTAAATGTGATGGCAACAGTATCTAACCGGAAGTACGTGCTGCCATCTATATTATTGACATGCATATTTGCTTAATTTTATTTTTTGTATTTCACGCTTACTTACCTTCAGGCCACTGCTCAGCCACAGCTTCAGCCTTGACCCATCTTGCTTACTTATAAAGTGCATCTCCAATTCTAGGTGCTTGGTGAGTACTGCTACTATAATTAGTACCGTATTTAGTAGTTCATGGTGGAAGTTCAGAAGTAAATCTCCGTAGTATTTGTTGCACGGTGAGTTTGTTGATGTTTGTTGATGATGTTATTATAATTATTGCCATATTCATGATATTGGATAGTTTGGGACCACTGGCATCAAGAACAAGTCCGCAACGTTGTAGATAGTCAGCCGTATAGTCAATAGTAGACCAATAAATTGTGCCCTAAAAATTGTTATATTCTGATGTTATATTAGGCCTAAAATAACATCAAAATATAAAAATTTTTAGGGCACAATTTATTGGTCTAAATCAATAGTCTGCGTGTGTGCTGTAGCTGCAGGTGCGGACTTGTTCTTGCTGCCAGTGTTTGGGACTCCTACAATACTGTCATAATTATTGAATATGTTTACACATAATTATGATGTGCTACACCAGAGCCAGAGGCAGCACAGGCACTTGGAGCGTTTCAATAAAATGTAATGCTAAATAAATATGAAATCTATTTAGGCCAAAACAAAATATAGGTGTGGTTACCGTTTTCCGACCGACCCTATTTATTCCCAGCGACCCTAAACATTTTATTGTAAATTTTCTGTAAAGTAAAAAAAAAATTTTTTTTTTAATAAAAATAAATATGAATTGGACAGTTCCTGCTTCAAAAGGCACAACGCACATCCTTCGGACATGGTTCGTAAATAAAATGTTTAAAGGCCTCCTTTAGTGATGAAAAATAGTTACATATATCAAATTAACTATGTTATGTACAACTACTGAGAA
>NW_014577537.1:292090-298269 GCF_000485595.1 Priapulus caudatus | reverse complement strand
TTACAGGCTACGAGCACAACGGCGACTACTTGATTCGTAGACCAACTAAATTGTGCCCTATAAATTTATATTCTGATGTTTTTTTAGGCCCGTCAATATAACATCAGAACTATAACAATTTGTGTACGGGGGGCTGGCCACAATTTTACTTGGTCTACTACTTGCTAATACGGTGACTTATTCAACGTTGCGGACTTGCTTCTTGAATGCAGTGGGCAGTCATCCCAAACTATCCAATATCAATGACTATGGAATTATCAACATCGTCAACAAACCAATCAACCAAATAAGCGCCGGGCAACAAATACTACCGGCAGCATTACTGCTGGACTGGGTCCACGCCGGGGCTAAAAGCTCTACCAATGCAACATATTAATATATAATTTAGTAATTATATCTTACTATTAATAATAATATATATTAACCTAGGTATATATTATATTCATGCCCTCATGAATAATTAATATGACAGTTGGACCATATACTTTCAAGGTTGTATTGTAGTTATATCTTGGTTATATACTTATAAGCTACAGTCGAGGGATCGCTTGTGCTCAATTTGCCGTTGATGTCAGGACTTTGTGTGTCGATGCACCACACGGGAAGAACCTAGCCTGACGTCACAGGCCGTTTTCCCACCTGGTGGCCGGTTTGGCAGAATAAATGATTTTCAACATTCATAGACCCAACATCAAGACGTGTTTTCAATATCACAGAGGCAACCAAAAAATATACGAATGCTTTTGTTATTTACGTGTTGATACTAGGCTTCACATAATTGTAAAAATTTGACAGTTTAGAGATATCACTAAAGAAGGCCTTTAAATAAAATAAAATGTTTTCCCTACCTACCTACCCTATTTTTTTTCGGCATGAAACGGTAACCACACCTATATTTTGTTTTGGCCTTACTACCAAAGTCTTAATGTTTCTATATTCTCTTTCACCTATTATTGCCGACAATTTCCTGTAAATGCCGTTCAAATGCTCATCTACATTGTTTCTGAGGTTAGGGGGCAAATTGCAGTTTTAAATTACTGAATTTTTTTTATCATTTCTTTGGCATATTTATGGAATTTTTCCAATATTTGTAACACCGTGGCCCTGAAACCACAAAGATTATTACACTTTTTTACTTTTTTACTTTTTTTGTATACCTTTATAAGGGCCAATACATCAACTCCGTTACAATTTTGTAACGGAGTTGATAATTTTGTTATGTTTGACCTTGTTGGTTCCACATGGAGTAAGGGCAAGATGCAAATAATATGTTTTATTCGAGAGGTCAATATGCCTGTCTTCCTCAATTTATGATGTTTGGTTTCTATGGTTACTTATCATACAATTTGCGTAACAGAGGTGATGAATGCATTTAAGTACGCATATATTTTTGGCAAATTTTCCCCTTGAAATGTGATGCTGGTTGGTCTGATTTGGTCTGATTAGATCTGATTGGTCATTGGTTAACACCATTGTCTATGAATAGATGGCAGCACAATACAGTCGTAACGGAGTTGATAAAAATTCAGGACAATAGGTCTGAGGTTCACCCCTCTTACACTTATGGTCACAGGCGCATGAAACTTTGCTGAATTACAGTTGAAACAATATAGCAACCCCACCCAAACTAGATTTCCCATTCCTGAATGATGACAACAGCTTCAAATCATTGGTGAAAAATTGGCTACCATGGGTTAGGACAGGCCATTCCGAGACCATCTGAACATTGAACTCAATTTTTTTTAAAGAAATCTCATGTATATGAAATCCATTTTAGTGCTAATTTTTTACCATGATCCAAGACATTCATCAAACAATAAAATTGATTCAAAACATATGGCAAGTCATTGAAGAATTCTGACCAAGAGTGGTCAGGACAGCAATTTGCCCCCTTATCTCAGAAACACCCAACAAACACTGGCTGCCGCCAAGCGCCATTGCTGCCGCTGCACACTGACACTTAAATTACAGTCTAATATATACTATATTAATTATATATTTAAAGGGATCGTTTACTCTAGGTTCTAGGGTTATTTTCAGTTAATTTAGGTTAAAATTACGCTACATAAAAAGTTTCATGGTTCAATCACCATTAGAAATATTATTAAAAAATGTTTTAAAACTAACGACTACAGTTTGATTACAACGACGGTGGCGCCACTCAAAGCGCACGATCTGATAAGTTGCGCAAATCAACTTTTCAGCCAAGGGCTACAGACCAAGGGTATTTTTTATTTATCAATTTAAAAGCAAAAAGATTGTAATATCTTATAAACGACATATAGTTTCAGTTATATTATGGATTTAGTTTGTCCTAAAATGAACATCGTTTGGTTAAATAGCATTTAGGTATGAATATAATTGCACCTTTGTGATTAGCCCTCGGTTTGTAACATGCAAAATAAATAGGCAAATACGCAACTTTTTCAGGGTGGCAGCATGGTCGCGGGTGTCATGGCGCCATTCAAATTTCGTCGCGTTGATGTGTAATTAATTATAACAATTAAATTAGGTATCTGGTAACAAATACGTGTGGGTATAGACGATTTGTTATACAGTAAGTACAGTTGTATACACTAAAATCCTAGAGTCTACTATCCCTTTAAGTGTCAGTGTGCAGCGGCAGCAATATGGCGCTTGGTGGCAGCCAGTGTTTGTTGTAGATGAGCATTTGGATGGCATTTACAGGAAATTGTCGGCAATAATAGGTGAAAGAGAGTATAGAAACTAGAACTTGGAGTGAAGGCTTTGGTAGTAAATAGATTTCGTATTTATTTAGCATTATATTTTATTGAAACGCTCTAAGTGCCTGTGAGGCAGAGCACGTATATATCATATATATCATATACAGGCTTATTATATAATCACATATAATTACTTTTAAATTCAAGACTTTAGATAACAACTAAGGATAAATACACAGAAAAAGTATCACAAGCAAACTTATTCACATATTGTCCTCCTTGCTACATTACTCGGATACTCCTAATCGTAAGCCAGAGCATTTCGAACAATAGAAATATGTGCATGCTGTGGGTTTACAATTTTTGCAAGTTGTACTTTTTTTACAATTTATACACTATTGACAATTTGATATACACATGAAATTTTAACTCCTCTGCTTATATCGCTCAATTCAACCTTTTCGGTTAATTTTTAAACATATGGAATATTATAAACAATATAATATATGTATGGAAGTTGTGTCCTGATGTGTTATGATCGAGAGTTCCAAAATCCCTTTCAGTATAAGTAAACAAGTTTTTTTCATTTCTTTCCTTTCTTGGTTGATGTGTATGCCTGTGAAAATTCATGTCAGCTATGTGTATTCATGAAATCTGATTCATTGTGGATTTGTGATTGGTGTGTGAATTTATGAGTATCCTATGTTACTTGACCTATATTACTTGATTATAATTGTAACTTGTAATGTCTTTATTACAGTTTCCTTCTGTAAATTTAAAAATTGTAATAACTATAGTGCTGTATGCATCCTTTAGTTAAATACACGTTTTTATGTATGCATCTCATGTACCTGAGTGATAGATCTATAGGTAGATAATGGTAGATTTAAAAAAAGATATCAACATATTTTTTCAGAACTGGACTAATAAATAGCAGAATCTGCAAATATGATTTCGTCGAGGTTTCTACGATACTCAGCGGCCACTGCAGGTATAACAGGAACAGCATACCTTGTATACCAAACAGGTATGTGAACATGGTCTTAAAATGAACAAATCACAATATCGTTTGTAAAATACCATATATACATTGATTGTTCATGGTACGGTGGACTGTAGTGTAAAGAACAGGAATCTGGCATGATCTTTAGTTTGTTAATTCATAGAGGTGCAAGACATCAGTGTACATGGCACAATGCACTAGAAAAATTTAGCAACTTGGTTTCATCAAAACGTTATCTGGATGATTTACCTTATTCAAAATCCACTACAGCTTTCTGCATGTATGGTGTAATTCTAGGATACGTTTTCCTGGCTTGTTGTAGAGAGCGTGAAGGCATATTTGTGATTATTACAGTTCAATATAACAATATCTTTAACGATACCTTAGCTTTCTATGGTGACATGACATGAGCTGTGATTTTATACACAGAAAGTGCGTAAGAATAGTGCAGTTTCCTGATCCCCCAAAATGGTTGTAAGATATACTTATGGTTTGTATTAAAATTAGGTATTGGTCCATCTGAGTTAGCTCGCCAGATGAGCTCGGCGGGATTTACTAACTGCATGCTGTGTCAGATGCTGACAGGCACCATGCGAGGCATGCCCAGTAATTGCCCACATAATTTAACACATGTTAATATATGTTGGTTAATTATGGAGATTTCAGGGCAATTGATCTGCTTTTTATGAACATTGCTAAGATTTTTTATTCTCGTAACTTTACCACGTTGCTGTCAACGGTCTATGAGTCCGTCGAAGTTTGTGTTACGGCTAATGTTAAGAGAAATTTTATTTGTGACGACAGGCCCGGGATATAGCTGCCAAGTTGGAGTGCGTGTGCAGCGTGGGAGGGTTACAAAATGCTCGGCTCGGCAAATGTGGAAGTGAATGGCAGCCGGTATCGCCTGGCTTGCGCAGAGCCAATTAATGAAACAAGTTTTAAATTGTCAGATCTGGGTTTACTTATTACGTGCCCTGCGATGCTTGCAGACTACACGGGGGGGCATGCCCAATATATGTTAACAGGGCGCGAAATTCGGATTTTTTTGCACCGGCCCAGAGGGCTGGTAACAGCAATTTTTTACCAGCCCTCATCGTAATTTACCAGGCGATCATTGATGTAATTTGTAAACAAACAGATTTCAATCATTATATATTTTTGTGAAAATAATGGTGTACGATTATTCTAAGACATGTTAGCTTTACTTTAGACACTTGCTGTTGTACAAGCAATACCAGTGAGTGCTGTAGTGGTTGGGAAAAAATACGAAATATGAGTCAGAAAGATTATTTGAAATCATTACTTTAATTGGGAATCTTATGAAATTGTAAAGAGTATGAATACGAATGTGAGGTCATGATATCACAGCCGTTGTCAAGGCTACAGTCAATCCTCGGTTATCCGAACTAGACGGGCGGGGAGTCTTTTGTTCGGATGACTGATTGTTCAGATAAGGGATCGTCTAGTGGTTTATTAAATATTCACAGCACCTTGTTCGGATAATCTGAAATTCGGATAACCGAGGTTTGACTGTATGTACATTGTACAGTTCAGACAGCCAATGCTAGGGTTATATTGACTCTGTAGCCCGAATCAATACTTTGTGTAAACTTTGTTTGTAATATTTGTGGAATAATGACCCATGGTATAGTGTGAGCGCGTGCATGTGTAGTTAAAGCGTGCAGCATACACAGTGCATTACACACGTAGGTATCCGTTAGGATGCGTGTGAATGTGCGCACGTGTAAGAAAGGTCGAGAGAGAGCCAGCGAGTGAGTAAGATGCTGTGAGATAGAGGAGGAGGGGAGGAGAGGAGAGAGAGAGAGAGAGAGAGAGAGAGAGAGAGAAGAGAGAGAGGAGGGGAGGAGAGGAGAGGAGAGCGAGAGAGAGAGAGAGAGAGAGAGGGCCCACGCCTCGGACAAAGAATTCCCATTTCGACACATGGCAAAAAGCAAGAACTAAGTTCCCCCAGCCTGCCAGCTACAGCAAACACACGCAAGTCTTATTGACTATTATAACAACGTTCTAATATATATACAACGTTATATATAGTTTGTTTATAGTAGTTATAGTTGTTAAGTAGTTTATATATACTATATATAATGGTTTTTGTTTTATATATAGTCCCCAATTAGATGCGTGTGTGTTGTAGCTGCAAGTGCCGGACCCTTTTGTTCTGCTGCCAGGTGGATTTCGACCAAGGCCCGGACCCACCAACGTAATGTTTTCCCCCTCCCCGCTGCCTTCTCCTCTCCCCTCCCCCTATGCAATTTCATCCTGGGGAGAACCCTGACCCATATATATATATAAAATATCAGGATTAATAATGACAAATTTACAAATTTGACAATTTGTTCCATTATTAACTGCGCTGATATATAATATTTATATTATATATATATATATATATATATATATATATACATTTATATATTTATTTATTATTTATTATGAATTGATATATATTGCAACACAAAGTTTTCAGGATATTG
>NW_014577537.1:285579-292065 GCF_000485595.1 Priapulus caudatus | reverse complement strand
TCATATATGGGGGGAGCTCATCTGCATTCATTTCTAACAGATCTATACATTGACTCTTAAATCTCTCTCTGAGTCGATACCGTTCAACTCCCCATTCGCTTCATCGTACATTGAACGCCCTTCCCCCTGCACAGATATATTTTACGCCTCTTCCCGACGACTATCATTCGAACCCATCCTCCTCATAATACATTTTGCCCTCCCGCTCCAAATTCTGCTCAATGACGTTGTTGATCCCTTCCCCCTGAGGGCGAGTTGCAAGACTCTCGATGTTCATGTCCATTCTACGGACTGAGGCGGCAGGTTAGAAGAGGGAGGCGCCGACAGACAGAGGGAAGGCGTTGGGTTCGAAACCCGCGGCGGCCCAAGAGAGGAACAGAGTCAGAACAAGCAACAATCACAGCATAAAACAAAAGCAGGTAATATTAATTCATTATATTATTATATTTATTTTTGTTAGTTGTGTTGTTGTGTTGTATAATGATTATCTAATGATTACTATATTATCATCATCCGGGTATCGTCATGTAAATTAAGGTTATTGACACCGCATTATCACCTAATTATAATTAATGAATCAAAGGGCAAATTATAGGAGAATTGATGAGTTTGATGTCCGGCTGTTTGTGCGGCTGTACGCTAGTGGCTGAATCCTGCTGGCATCGTCTCGTACTTGGGATGACATTGCCCCATTCAGATATCGGCCCGGTCGTACGTATGGCGCGACAGCTGGCCGCACCCATACCGTTACCGGCGCAAGACAAAGGAAGCGCTTTTGTTTCAAATCGCCTAATCGGATCCTCGCCAGCATCAAAATTTCATGGCAAATAAATTGCGTGTCAATTGTTCATGGGCAGCTCGGCAGCAGCAGCGACCCATGAGCGGGGCGGCGCGACGGCCGCCACAAGCACCCATCACCCAGATGGCTCGTCTGACTCCTGCAGCTCGACGCCGACCGAACCATCTTGGATAGACCTTTGACCTCCGTTGATGCGCAAGGTAGATTAGTCGCGCTTGGAATCGCGACGAGAAGGTCGCGCTCGGTTTTTTAAGCGGCAATTCGAACCACGCGCGATTCCGTGATGGCCACCGATCGTTCAGTGGATGGCAAGGTCAGCGTGGAGGTCACGGTCACTCTTACTCGGTCCGGCCACGCGCGCCGTAGTGAATTGGTTTCTCTCTGCCTACCTCTGCTCATCCTCCCCCCTACCGTCTCTATCTCTCTCATCATCGCCTCCCTCCGCTCAATCTCTCATCCCCCCCTGACTCTACATCTCATCCGTCTCTCTCTCTTTCTCATCTCTGTCCCTCTCCTCTTCCTTATCATCTCCTGCCATCATCCCTCCACCCTCTCACTCTCACCTTCTCCTCATCCCCGCTCTGCCGGCTCCCCTCCACCTGTCTGTTCGCTCTCTCCTCTCTCGTCCCCCGCCTCTCTCCTCACCTTCCGCACTCTCTGGACTCTCACCTCTCCCCCTCTCATCTCTACGCTTCCCTCTCTCTGCTCTCCTCTCACCGCACTCTGCACTCACCGGCCCTTCCTCTCTCATCCTCTCTCTCCTCTGCTCCCACACCGATCGTATACGTGAGCCGGCAGGTGGACTGGTTGCGCACGGCCGGCGGGCGCCGGCGGCGGCGCGGTGCGGAGGCGGGCGGTGGCGCGCAACCCCAGCGTGTGGTAGGCGGAGAGGTTTCAGACGCATCGCGTCCATACGCGTGTCGCAGCCATGAGTCGGACGGCTACGAAAACACTTTGCACCATGTGGTGCGACTGCCTGCCATTCTACATGCGTGCGTGGGTGTGTGTGCAGTGTGGTGCGTGCGTGTGTGTGTGTGCGTGTGTGTGTGCGGTGCAGTGCTGCTGCCGCGCGTTCGTGTGTGTACTTGTTTGCCGTGCGTGCGTGTATGCATAATGGTGCATGGTGTTTGGCGCTTTTGGTGTGTGGAATACTTGACAACCCTGCGGTGTCATGGCATTGTACGTACCCCGGGCGTGCGTGCGTGCGGTGGTGCTGTGTATGCGTGCGT
This sequence comes from Priapulus caudatus, assembly GCF_000485595.1. Taxonomy (NCBI): domain Eukaryota; kingdom Metazoa; phylum Priapulida; class Priapulimorpha; order Priapulimorphida; family Priapulidae; genus Priapulus; species Priapulus caudatus. The sequence goes on along the minus strand of NW_014577537.1, from coordinate 290,037 downwards.
GTGTGTGTGTATGGTGCGTAGGGTATGTAAGGTATGAAGGTTATGTTTGCATAAATCGCGAAGCGTGACGGGGTGCGTGCGCATGCGCAACGTGTGCATTCTATATATATATTCAGCTGAAACAAAACCCGTGTACCGGACCGTGTTTGCATGTATTTGATGTCACTGTTTACGCGTTTGCTAAGCGCGCAGTGCGTGGCGTTGGCGTGCGTGCGTAGCGTGCGCAAGGGTAATTCGTACGGCAAATGTTATGTCGTCTGCGCGCACAAGCAGCCTTCTGGGTCGAGCGTGAGACGCGTTCGCCATGGCCGACACTGACACGCGTCCCGCAGACGAGTCAACACGGGCGCCCGCCGGTCGCGACGTCTCTAGCGTGGCGAAGAACCATTATAATTTGCGTTCGCAATCGAAAATTTTTAAACGGCATTTACCGTAATCTTGCGCGCGGGGGGAGGAGGAAGGTAGGAGGAGAGAGGGAGGAGCAGGAGGAGGAGGAAGGAGGGGAGGAGGAGGAGGAGGGCAGAGAGGGACGGAGGAAGGAGGAGGGAACGCGAGGAGGAGGAGGAGGAGGAGGGAGGAGGGGCGAGCGAGGAGGAGAGGGGGAGAGAGGAGAGAGGGAGGAGGAAGGGAGGAGGGAGAGGAAGGAAGGAGGAGGAGGAGAGGAGCGAGGGGCGGGGCGAGAGAGGAGGAGAGAGTAATATTTCACTGTATGAAATTCACGGAGCTACTTCTGTTCTGGTTTTGAGTCTGATTCATTTTTGAATTCACGGTGGGTACGGGGGGGGGGGCTTGAACATTACATAGCTACTGATTGTGGACCAGCCAGCATGCATCTGTCTGTTTGGGCTCCGGGATATCGAATGTGTTTACATTAAACGTGCTCGCGGCTCGACGTTATCTCGGCATATATCGAGTTAAGCGTATCACGTCTGTTTGTATAATAAACTCATCTTTTTAGTAAACTTCTCTTTCACTGCACACACGTGTTAAATGCATCTGGTAGCGGCATGGCGCCATTAGACATTGATGCACGTACATTTGAGTAAAATGACTGCATTGTTTTAATTGCAAGTGAAGTCCATGAGACAAGGCTTCGCAGTGCAGGCACGTGACATCAAGGACACCCATGTCGTCGTCATCGGCGGAGGCTACGCTGGTATCAGCTGTGCGTCTGAACTCAAGGATAAGTGCAAGGTGCGTCGCTGTCTGTGACTTGACGAGTGCAGGTGAAATTCAAATGACTCCACCCCCACCCCCACCTCTACCCCCCGATTGTTTCCATTTTAGTCGCTGTTGATTTCCGCAGGCTGTCTCTCACAGTTGTCGCTGGTGAAGTGGCGTGCTTTATCGGTCGTCACGGTAACAGTGGGTGACTCGTGAAGTTTCGGCTCTGCACGTCACAGATGATGGTGTTAAGCGGAAATATGTTATCGGGTGAGATTGGGAGCGTCGGATCTACAATAAACAAACATAGTTACTAGCCTTAGTTTGCCTTCGATTGATCAAATCTGCCTTTTAAGTCTGTGCATTATAATCTTACTGTGGGGAAAGGAAAATCGTTACGATGGGAAAGGTTACAGTATCAGAGTAAATTTGTTTTGTGTGGGTTCTGAGTTGCTATAACAAAATTTTCGTAAACAACTTTCCTCTATCCATAGTTAATAGACATCTATTTTGGCAGAATTAAGTAGAGTTTGTCTTGTAACTCTAGCGTCTGCCTAATCCATCTGTCAACAACTATTATGATTATACAGAGCTGGTGGTAGTGTTTATATATACAGAACAATCTGAAAATTCAGAAGTTTGACTTTGTTTCTATGAAACCGGAAATAAAAGGTTATGACCCAAACAGGGATCCAAATTCGCATCCCAAAAATTAGGAATTTGATTCAATAATATCAAGAGTAAGATAATATGGGTTATTAAATGGGTTATTATTAACTTTTGATAATATTCACAGCTGTGGCAGAATTCTTAACAAAAATTAATTCAGCAATTTTCGATATTTTTAACTTGTAGAATTTTCTAGTAGTACACAATAATGTTTCATAATGCCCCATGTGGAATTAAATAAGATTTGCCTGTCTTTTCTTTACGTTTTTTTGTGTGACTGCCTCTCTGTCAGAATCTCTCTGCAGAAAGAAGAATGAACATTTTTGTTGTTAAATAGCGGTGTTAGAGGTAGGCATAAATCTCTCTCTTCCAGTATACGTTAATCGATGCCAAGGATAAATTCCACCACAACTGGGGAGCACAGAGAGCAAGCATTGAAGAGGGTGAGTGCTCAATATACTCACTCATTGCTTACAGAGTTGGCAGCACATTAGCCTTCATATTATCATATTTCATATTGCAACGCGGCTGCGATTCTAGAATCGCAGTCGAAATTGCTGTGAAATCTATATGTCTGCGGGAACGTGCAACTGCAACTCGTAGCGATTCTGGTCGCTTGCAACGAGTTGCAATAATTCAAACTGTTTTGATTTTGAGCAACTCATTGCTCCCAATCGCTCCCAAATTGTTCTAGAAGTAGAATTGCTTCGAAATCGCATGTGTGTGCACACGCGGCGACACATCGACCGATCGCTTGCGGTTGCAGGTTGCAGCGACGAGCAACCAAAAATCGCAATTCTGCGCTAGGCTTAAGCGCGTATCACCGTAGCACCGAATTTTCCTGCGTACCGCTTTCATTGTCATTTTGCGGTGGACACGTTTGGTTAAAGGATCACGATGATTAGCTGATAAAGCAGGGTGTCGTTTCCCCACTACGATTGTTCCGTATTGTAAAGCTACGCGTGCTGCCCGGGTTATGAACCCATTGTTGCACTGTTCAGGTGACTAGCTTATCTACGTGGTGAAAGTTCTAGAACTATCTTGTTGCTAGGCAGAGTCGAGTAGATGTGATTGTAGAGTTAAATGTGCCACGTGTAATATGTAATGTGTGTAATGTGTGTAATGAGTTAGTGAGTAAAACGCCATTGTTAGTGTTACGCACATTCATGAGTTCATTATAATTATTGTGCACTGTTTATGAGAAACCGAGGATGAGCTATTTATTGATCAACGATAGGCAGTGTAATGAACAGCGTCGTAAACGCCTCTCTCCCTCTCTCTTTCTCTCTCTCTCCCTCTCCCCCTCTCTCCCTCTCTCTCTCTCTCTCTCTCCCGAAGTTGCACGCAACACTATATGTTTCATGAGACTTGATTTTTTTGTTTACATGCGTGAGAGTTAGAAATTTCACGACGATTTTACCGCATCTACTCCTAAGCTATCAAACGCAGCTTTTATAATAGGCTAGTGTATGCAGCGTTTGTCGACTGTTCTGTAGTGTAGTAGTATGAATAAGTACTTTTGATTCCACTAGACAAACGTAGCCAAAGAACGCTACTCGAGAATCATTCTGTTCACATGTTGCCTCGCCTAAGCCTCGTGCTATTTTATGTAGGAGTAATAGCCCTAACGGTGCAAGAGAAATGCACCACCCCACTCAAATACTGGCCTACCTGTAATGCCGGTGATATATGTAATATAAGGCGTAAATGTGTAGGCGGCGTGCAGCCCGTGCGGTGCGGGTGTAACCTGTGTGTTGCAGAGGAGCAATTTGAGCCGGTATTTAACGGGTAATTTATCGGCAATTACTAGTGCGAAGAGAGTAGAGAAAGCATTAAGACATTAGTGAGCAGGGGCGTAGCTAGGAGGCTTGGGGCACGTGCCCCCACTCCAACAAATTTCTTGTGGGGCCTCACAGGTGCCCCCACTAAAAATTCATAGCCTTGATAAAACAAATTGAGTGTGGTCGGGAAATGTACGTATACTGTAGGGATAAATAGTACGTTACAGCATGGTTAGTATGCATGTATAAATTGTTATGTAACGTGTGTGTGTGTGTGTGTGTGTGTGTGTGTGTGTGTGTGTGTGTGTGTGTGTGTGTGTGTGTGGTGTGTGTGTGGTGTGTGTGTGTGTGCAGGCGGATTCCAGAGGGGGTTACCACAAAAAAAGGAAAAAATCATACAGCACACACCACGGCACACACACAGCAGACACACACCACAGCACACACAGAACACACACAGTCACACACACACACACACAACACACGCCAGTGCATGCACGCACGCACGCAACGCAACGTCACGCACACACACAACACACGCGCGGGCAGGCGCACACAGACCGACTACACACACACACACACTTCTCTTATATTGTCTCCATAAAAAGATCTTGTTTAGCGCTAGTTTTTCTGATAATAGATTTAACTTATATATATGTAAATTCGTTATAAAAACTTAGAAATGGGCAAAGAGGTTGCGCAGGTGTCCGCGGGGGACCGGATCTGATAAATTTTGGCATTCTAGACATCAAAATTACTGCTCAGATGCTCTCAGAATGCAGCCAATTTATTAAAAAAAATCCCAATACCCCAAAGTGGCCTTCGGCAGCTTTTTAAACACCAG
>NW_014577537.1:274039-285554 GCF_000485595.1 Priapulus caudatus | reverse complement strand
TCACTCTCTCAGTCTCTCATCTGCTCCCTCTTACTCTCTCTCTTCTCTCTCATGTCTCTTGTCTCTGTCCTCTGTCTGAACTGTCTTCTTGTCTACCTGTCTCACTGTCTGTTCTCAATTCTCATGACTCCATCTCTCTCATGCATTACTCTCTCATAGTCGGTGACAGTCCCATCTGCCCTCTCTCCAGTCGCCACTCTCTTCTCTCCGACTTCTCATCTCGGGCATCATCCCCTAGCTACGAAATCCCCGTCTGTCCATTGATTTGACTTACTCCTCTACCTCCTACTCTCTCCTTCTCTCTCGCTCTTGTTCTACTTCTCTTCTCCGCTCTCATCCTATACCTCCATCTCTCTTCTTCTTCAAAAGCTCTCTACTCTCACTGTCCTCTCAGGTCTCTCTCTCAGAGTCTAGAGAATCTGCTCTCATTGAGATTGTCATCCCCTCTCCTTCTTCCGACGCGCTCTCCGATCTTCCCGTCTCCCATTCCTCTCACTCTCTCAACCTTCGTCTCCTCCTCTCCCTCCCCGGCCTTCTCGTACTTCTCTTCGTCAGTCTCCTCCCTATCTGGACTTCTCTCCTCATCCCATTTGCACTCTCTCTCTCCCTCCCTCTCTCTCCTTATCTCTCTTCTCTCTCTTATTTGCTCCTCTCTCTTTATGTCTCCTCTCTCCGCTCTACTCTCTCTCTCTCTCGGTCTCTTCCTTCCTCCTTCTCCTCTCGCTCTCCTCTCACTCATCCTTCTCTCTCTCCTCCTGCTCTCACGCATCCTGTTCCTCTACCTGCCTTCTCCCCTCCTCTCTTCCTCTCAATCTCTCTTCGTCTCTCTCATCTCTCTCATCTCTCTCGTCTCTCTTGTCTCTCTCCCTCTCCCTACATCTCTTTTTCTCCCTCTCCATGAGTTAGCGAAGAATTCTCGCGAACGTGTTTCACGCGGCGTCCTCCCGTCTTGCTCCTCCCGGACAGGCTTCGCTCGCCAGCTGCTTCTTTGCAAGGTACGAGACCAACTACGGGGATAACTTACATGCGCTCCAAGGTCGTCAACCTGGATCCGGGAAGCCAGATCGTGAAGCTGGAGAACGGGAACGAGTTGAAGTACGACTACCTGGTGTTGGCCACCGGCACTGGCGGCTCCTTCCCCGGAAGAATCCCTCTGGGAATCAGTGAGAGGATGCGTTCATGCTACGATACGATAAGGAAGAGGGTAACTCGTCTATCGCTGATAAGTGATATCGGAAAGTCCAGCTGTGCTGTTTAAGTCATAGAAAAAGGGGGTATAGAAATGGTACGAGCAGCGCTTATAGGAAAAGTTACAATGATTAATGTAACACTAGTGCGTTTTTAGTTTTTTGCTTTATCACCAAACATTGAAAAATATCCGCAAATGACTTACGTCCACAAGTCATATTTGTAAATGTTTTCTAGTAATACAGAACGCACGTCTGTAATTGTATATGCCATATTTTTATCGCCGTCCAGTATTTTCGTCGAATATCAGACCTTGACAGGAAATAATTTATCGCCGGAGTGTTTTCGATTCGGCGTCGTGAATATGAATTATTCCGCTATTATTCGTATAATTATTCGGTTGTTATTTTCGCTGTCAGGGAGAGCGTTTCGCGACATTCGCGATAAATTAAAAAACCCAGACCAGCGAAATAATACACGTATACAGTAAACTCGTCCTATCGCTGATTTGTCGGGGTGACCTTGGCAACGAAATGGGTGATAAATGGAAACCGATCGACAGACAAGCGTGAGTGGAGCGAGAGATGAGAGACGTACATGGAACGAGAATGAGAAAGTTTGCTGCTCATCTGTCACCGCACACCAAAAATCTGTAGAAGCGGGGTTCGTCACCAGGCGAGGACGGTCGAGACTACTGTATGATGTGAATAGGTTTATGGTCCATATATAGTTGGCGAACTTTCATACGCAACTTGTTTCCCTTGACTTGTGACTTTAGTTTGGTATCAGTGTATCAGAGTACTGGCGTGGTCGGACGGTTTGGTCCTCAATACATGAAGAGCGCTAGTAGTTCAGAGGTAGTCGATTTCAGCTCAAAGCTAATACTTAGAGCAGTGGTTCTTACCTTTTTTGAGTCATGAGACCCCTTTTTGAGTTAACTAGACTCCTCCCCAGAAAAAAATACAACATAACACATAAACAGACAATTTTTAATGCGCCTGGTTCACAGACCACCGTTGAAGCCTATCCAACGGACCCCAAAGAAGTCGCATGCACAACAGGTTTCAGACCCCTGCTTAGAGTGGAGGTTAAGTAGATGTAATTTCGACAAACCATACGACACAGAGCTAACCTCCGAGAAGCTACGACGGTTGCATTCGCAGGGAAGTAAATATTTCAAACCATTTAAATCTCATCGTTTGAAGTTATTTGTTCATTGTACAATTCAGTTAGATCCATAATATTATAATTACAATAATTAAGTAATTATAACTTATGACTCATTATGGATCTAACTGAGATACAACTTAATTTTTTTGTGTGACACTCATATAGATCCGTGAATTACTTCAATCATTGTCCATGTCCGTTTCAATGTCGATTTGTCGTTCTCACAGCGACATTGTTGTCCTCGTTCAGATCATGGATGCAGGAAGGCATTGTCATTGTGGGAGGCGGAGCCGTTTGCTGTCGAGAATTTGGCCGGCGATATAAAGGAGGCACTATCACGGACAAGACTGTGACCTTGGTGCAATTCCGAGCGGCAACTCGTCGACAGGACGTCTGCCGACAAGTTCCCAGGCATGGGTGAAACGGATCGGCTTAAAGAAGCTTGGCATTTGCCATGGTGCTCGGGGGTAGCGAACAGCTGCACTGTGGTGCGGCACACGCCGGGGCATTTCACTCTAATATAATCATTTTATAGTATAAATAAAATATGCATATAATATATGTAATCAAAAAAATCGATAACCCATTCTTGAAAGAACCCGCCCTCTCTAGTACCTATCAGAGTACAGGAGAAGTAAGTTGAAGTCCGAAAGCGTTCACGTTCAGCAGTTGAGGCGGCGTTGGTCGGGAATAAATACACGCAATTCAAAGCCCAAAGTACGCAGGCAAAATTCGCACAATTTGCCGGCTCATGACCCCCCCCCTAATAACGTGTAATTACGGTGTCTGGACACCCGTGGTGGGTCACATGCGCCGATGCGTAGAGGTAGTGCTGCGTTAATGTTGATGGTATGCAGAGAATAAATAGTGTTAAGCTTGTTGCTGATAGCACGAACTTTGAAATTCTGCGAATGTAGCTGTTGTGACGACGCTGTGGCCGAGGAACTGAATTTTAGCTTGCAATGCATGCTTCATTCTTTGCTATGCAGTTACGTAAAACTGGATAGTGAAGTAGTAAAGTGCATACACATGAAACCATGCATACTTGATAACAACTGGCCCTGACCCAAAATATTTAAGCAACAGTGACAATGTTATCATGTAACTTCAACAAAAAGCCTGAATTATCAATGTTAGATGTCACTGCTAATGAAGTGTATTTATTACTGCACCATTCACGCTTTGGCTTCGAGCTTGGAAAAATGATGGCCTCACGAAGCAGTGACAGTTAGACTATGCCCTTTTTGTTATGCATGTAATATGTCTGTTGTATAGACAAGGAGAGTCGTAAACTTGGATCAGCAGTAGCAGGTGCTGGACCCACTGTGGTGAAAACGCGACGCAGACGGCGAGATACCTGCAACTTCGTGATTAAGGCAATCGGTTTGAAAAGGTGCATAGCGTGCTATGCCAACAGTGAACTCGTATGGCAACTGCTCGGTATTTTTTAAAAGATTGATTGTAATGCAATTTAAATGCACGTGATGCAATGTGGCATTATATATCGGCTACTTTAGTGAATTCTAAAGAGGCCCACAAATCATGGTCATGGTTTTAGTTAGAAATCTGGTAGGTGTTATGTTATGTTAGTAAAAACGGTAGGCAATTAAAACCCTGTCCTAAACTTTAACAACTGTGGTGAAAGGTACTGTCCTGGGACAACACTGTAACACCGTCTTTGCTCACTCCGTCACAGTAAGACAAGATGGACAAATTTTGGACGTCTACCTGTTAACGAGTATCCTGCAGGTGGACGGCTATGAAAGAAACGTGTTTGGCGCCGTGACTGCAACAACGTTTAAGGAATCGCAAGATGGGCATGCTTGCCTCGCAGCAAGGGATACCACAGCGTCGCAAAGAGTATTCTCACCAAACGAGAGGGAAAGGCTCTCAATAAATACTCGCGTACGGTAATAGATAGCAGCCACCTTGGATAGAAAGGCTCTCAGAAATACTCCCGGTACCTAAATAGAGAACCACATTGATAGAAAGGCTCTCAGGAAAATACTCCGGATAACGTATATTAGCAGCCCCGACGTTATAGAAGGCTCTCAGAAATACTACTCCGGTCGTAGTAGCAATTCAGGGAACAGGCCTCTAAGAAATACTTACCGGTTATCGTAATAGGCAGCACCATAGTACGAGGGAAAGGCTCTCAAATGGAAATACTCCGGTAACGATAATATATCAGAGCCAACGTTGAATAGAATGCTCTCAAAGAAAATACTCCAAATACGTAATAGCAGCAGCCCATATCGAAGGAAAACTCTGCCAAAGAAATATACTACCGGTACCGTAAATAGCAGCACCATATCAGGGAAAAGGGCTTCAAGAAATATCTCCGGTACTATAAATAGCAAAGCAGCCCATAATCGACGGGAAAGGCTCTCAGAAATTAGCTCGGTACGATAATAGCAGCAAGCATGCCCGGAGAACAGAGCCTCATAAGAAAATACTTCCGGTATACGCTATACAGCAGCCATATCGAGGGAAAGCTCTCAAGAAATTACCCGGTATTAATAGCAAGCAAGCAAACTGCCGGAGAACAGGCCTTCATCAAGAAATACTCGCGTAACGTAATAAAGCAGCAGCCATAAGTCAGAGGAAAGGCCTCTCAAAAATACTCCCGGTACCCTAATAGGCAGCAATGCCGGAAAAGAAATTCCCAAGAAATACTCACGGATAACGTAATTAGTAGCAATTGCCAGGAGACAAAAAAAAGTAAGCAAAAAAAAGTGCCCTTTATTTCTTCCTGGACACCCCTTTTCAAAAATTCTGGATCCGCCCCTGTGTGTGTGTGTGTATGTATGTTCGTGCGTGCGCGATCGCGCGCGTGTGTGTAAATTATTGTGGGCTTACGCTCGTGCTAGTATGTGATGGCTATCGCCGATCATCCCCCCCCCACTCCTCGGTACGGATTTACGCCCCTGATTCGCACACTTCACGTGCTCATGCATTGCCGCCCCCCCAAAATAAAATCCTGGCTACGCGCCTGTAGAAAAAGGGGGTATAAAATGGCCGAGGCGCGCTTAGGAAAGTACATGATTAATGTAAACACTAGTGCGTTTTTAGTTTTTGCTTTAACACAAACATAGAAAAATTCCCCAAATGACCACAATCATATTTGTAAATGTTTCTGTAAACAGAAACGCACCTGTGAATTGTATACGCCATATTTTTCGCGTACAGGTATTTTCGCGAATTCAGACTTGACGGATAATTTCGCGGTCGGTGAATTATTCCGTATTGTTCGGTATGAATTATTCGCGTTGTTATTTTCGCTGTCGGGGACGCGTTCGCGACATTCGCGAAAATTAAACCACCGCGAAATATACAGCGTATACAGTAACAGTCTATCGCTGATCGGGTCGGGGTGACCTTGGCACGAATTGGGTGATAAATGGAACCGATCGACAGGCGACGTTGAGTGGAGCGGAGAGATGAGAGACGTACAGGGAACGAGATGAGAAGTTTGCTGCTCTCTGTCACCCACCCAAAGTGTCCTGTAGAGTGGGGTTCGTCAACAGGCGATGACAGTCGAAGGCGTACTGTATGATGTGGATAGGTTTATTCCATATATATATTGCGACCTTCATAAGCGCAACTTGTTTCCTTGACTTGGACTTTAGTTTGGTATCGTGTATCAGAATACTGGTGTGGTCGTGACGGTTGTCCTAATACAGAGAGCGCTAGTAGTTCAGAGGTAGACGATTCAGCTCAAGCTAATACTTAGAGCAGTGGTTCTTAACCTTTTTTGAGTGATGGATCCCTTTGAGAATCTAGTGAATGTTACGGACCCCTCCCCAGAAAAATGCACATAAGCAGACAATTTTTATGCGCCTGGTTCACGGACCCCATGAAGCCTATCCACGGACCCCAAAGGAGTCTATGTACCACATGTTAAGAATCCCTGGCTTAGAGTGAGGTTAAGTAGTGTACTTCGACAAACCATACCACAGAGCTACACCGAGAGGCTATAGCGTGTGATTCGCGAATAAATGATTTCCACCATTTAATCTCATCGTTGAAGTTATTTGTTCATTGTAATGTCAGTTAGATCCATAATATGTTATAATTACTAAGTAATTAAGTAATTATAACTTATGACTCATTATGGATCTAACTGAGATAAACTTAATTTTTGTGTGAACTATAGAGATCCGATGAAATTATTCAATCATTGTCATGTCGTTTCAATGTCGTTTGTCGTTCTCAACAGCGACATTGTTTGTTCTCGTTCAGATCATGGATGCGAGGAGCGTTGTCATTGTGGGAGGCGGAGCCGCCGGCGTCGAGATGGCCGGCGATATTAAGGAGGACTTCACGGACAAGACTGTAACCTTGGTGCATCCGAGCGAGCAACTCGTCGACAACGACGTCTCCGACAAGTTCCAGGGCATGGTGAAGGATCGGCTTAAGAAGCTTGGTGTTGCCATGGTGCTCGGTGAGCGAACGCTGCATCTGGTGCGCACAGCGCCGGGGGCATTTCACCTAAATATATCATTTTTTATATAATAAAATATCATAAATATATGTAATAAAAAATCGATAACCCATTCTTTGAAAGAACCCGCCCTCTCTAGTACGCTAAGTTAGAGTGACAGGAGAAGTAAGTTGAAGTCCGAAAGCGTTCACGTTCAGCAGTTGAGCGGCTTCGTCGGAAATAAAATACACGGCATTCAAGCCCAAGTACGCAGGCAAAATTCGCTATTTGCCGGCTCATACCCCTCCCCTGATAACGTGTAATTACGTGTCTGGAACCGTGGTGGGTCACATGCCGATGCGTAGAGGTATGCTGCGTTATGTGATGGTATGCAGAGACAAATGCGTGTTAAGTTGTTGCGATACACGAACTTTAAATTTCTGGGAATGTACTGTTGGTGACGACGCTGTGGCCGAGAACTGAATTTTTAGCTTCCGTGCATGCTTCATGCTTTGCTAGGCAGTTAGTAAACTGTAGGTGAAGCAGTACGTAGAAGTGCATACACAAACACATGCATACTTGATTAACAACTGCCCTGCCAAATATGTGAGCAACGTGACAACGTTATCAAGTAACTTCAACAAAGCTGAATTATCATGTTAGATATCAGTGCTAATGGTGTATTTATTTTACTGCACCATTCACGCTTTGCTTTGAGCTGGGAAAAATGATGGCCTCACGAAGCAGTGACGTTAGACGTATGCCATTTTGTTATGATGTAAATGTCTGTTGTTATAGGAGAGAGAGTCGTAAACTTGGATGCAGCAGTAGCAGGTGCAGGACCCGCTGTGGTGAAAACCGACGCAGGACGCGAGATCCCTGCAGACTTTGTGATTAAGGCAATCGGATTGAAGGTGCATAGCGTTGCCTATGCCAACAGTGAACTCGGTATGGAACTGCTCGGTATTTTTAAAGATTGATTGTATGCAATTTAAATGCACGTGTGTGCTAATGTGCGTTATATATGGGCTACTTTATTAATTACTAAAGAGGCCAACAAATCAGGGTCATGGTTTTAGTTACGATCGGGGTAGGTGTTAGTGTTAGGGTTAGTAAAAAGGGTAGGCAATTAAAACCCTGTCTCTAACTTTAACACTGTGGTGAGATACTGTCCTGGGCCACCTGTATACCTGTCTTTGCCGCTCCGTCACAGGTAAGAAGATGGACAATTTTGGACGTCTACCTGTTAACGAGTTCCTGCAGGTGGATGGCTATGAGAACGTGTTTGCGGCCGGTGACTGCAACAACGTTAAGGAGCGCAAGATGGGCATGCTTGCCACGCAGCAGGGTACCAGCGTCGGCAAGAGTATTCTCAGCCACGCCGAGGGAAAGGCTCTCAATAAATACTCCGGTACGTAACAATAGCAGCCACATTGATAGAAAGGCTCTCAAGAAATACTCCGGTACGTAATAGTAGCAGCCACGTTGATAGAAGGCTCTCAAGAAATACTCGGGTACGTAATAGCAGCAGCCATATCGAGGGAAAGGCTCTCAAGAAATATACTCCGGTATGTAATAGCAGCAGCAATGCCGGAGAACAGGCTCTCAAGAAATACTCCGGTACGTAATAGCAGCAATGCCGGAGAACAGGCTCTCAAGAAATACTCCGGTACGTAATAGTAGCAGCCATGCTTGGGGAAAAGCACATACTCCGGTATGTAACAGTAGCAGCCATGCTGATGAGGGCAGCACCCTCGCAAAATACTGCAGTAAGTAGCGGCAGCAGCAGCTCAGAAACCGCATTGCGTTGCTGCCATGAGACATCGTAGCGATTGTACCATGATGCGGAAACGTCTTAACTCTTTACACGACGAAATAATAGAGCACGTAGAGGGGAGTGTGACTAATCGTGAAGATTCAACGTGACATTTTCAAGAGTGTGGGCTATAGGCAACGACTTATGTGAGCATGGGCATGTTGACGATTTGTTCGTGCTGTTGTCCCTAGGTGGCGCTCCGTTTGCGCTCTGCATCGGGCGCACAGGCGGTGTGACGCGCATGCCTTTCTTCGGTGGCGTGGTTCTCGGTGACTGGGTGACAACTAAGATCAAGGCCAAGGACTGCTGCCTAAGCGTCGTTAAGAAGCAGCTGGGAGTTAAAGATTGAAACGAGAAGTAATACAGGGATCCTGTGATTGTCTACTACGTGGTGGAATAACTCGCACACTATGTGGTGGAGTTGATCACGCATGTAGAAAATGTGCAGTGGCAGTAGTAATCGTGAGTGCATTAGAAGTGCCCTGGTACGCGGTTTGGGGATGAGCCAGAACAAAAGCTGGAGATGTCACCGACTTTCTTACATGGTAACTATCCTGCCCCACATAATCTGTTGATTCTAGCAAAGTGGCAGTGGGTTTGACAAGCACTGAGCATCTAACTCGGTTGCTATGGTGACTGTAAAAATAGAATCGAATCAATGTCAAGTGAAGTGGAATATGTTCAACGAGTTTCATCCAGTGTCAGAAATTAAAAAATCAATTTAAATGTACCCCTAATATTAGGGTTTATCCATTGTGTGCTTAGAGTTGGTATATGAGGAACATTCAGACTTAAATCTGTATAACTGGCCCTTATATAATTATAATCTAATCTGCACCGACTTTGTCCCATGCAATGAGCATTTTAAATCTATAGTTTTGCAAATTCAAGTAATTCATTTATATGACATAAAGCTTTTTGAATCAAGTTAGGCAAACATTTTATATTTGACCATCGATTTCGAGTAAAATTTGTTAGATCAGAAGTGCTAGTGCATTAAATCAAGAGCAATTAAGTATGCCTAATACTTAGTGATTACGTCACCGTAAATAGTAAAAATAAAAAAAATATTTCCACTTTTTCACAAAATATGTGATTCTGTTAACTTTTTATGGTTAAATTGCTGCATTATACTTCCTATTTTACTATATTGTTCGATGTGAACATACACTCGTGACTCATACATAGCGCATAGCAAGCAATTAATGTCAGGAACAAAATATCAGATTGTCCAGGTTTTTTGGATTTTTAACTAGTTGAGAAACAATCTTATCAGGTAAGAATTTGATGATACGTTTAGTCCCGTTAGTTCTTACTTTTAATGTAAAAATATGACAACAAAAATTTTACAAATTTTACCATAGAAAATTTGTGACGTAGTCAATTTAATACGCTCTTGATTAAATGCATGTAAACTGTATCATGAACATGTCTACAAAACCCTACCTTAAGAAATACTACAAACATCAAGCCTCTGTTGTTTATATGTTGTTATGTCAGTGAAATGAGCTTTAAGAAAAAACGAATTTGCACTTCATATTTTATAGCACATATATATATATATCTATTTACATCAGCAATTGTCAGGAACAGATATAAATTGTTTGTCCTCGGGTATAAAATGACCTCTATATGCATGTTGCCTTCCGTGTATCGTATCATGAATAATCATGTGAAGAGAACCAGCCAAATGCAGCGGTTCATGAGAGATAGCAAGATGTTATCAAGAGCGTATAAAGAAGGATACTTCTTTATACGCTCTTAATGTTATGTATAGCATAGATGTTTGTATAGTGCAAGCGGTGTGCTCTCATAACCTATAGCTGGACGCGAGGCATTTGTAGTATTTGGTTTTAGAATCACGTGGAGTTAAAAGGAGTCACCAGTGGTAGGCAGGTCAAATAGCATTTATAAATACACATATGAATCTACAGTTTATAGTATACAACTTGTATTAGATTGATGTGTAAAAAATAAATGAATGGCGGTACCATCTAAATTTAATATATGCCTATGGGTTTTTGTAGATAGTGATCATGGCATAATTGTGTGAACGCATGTGCGTGTATGAGTACTATACATACTGTAAAAGTCACCACCAAGAGCACGAAGTTCTATTCTTCATAAAATTTTATTTGAATACTAATTAAAAAAATCACTAACAGATATGTAAACCAGCTGATGACATAGTAGAAATGCTCGCCTTTTCTTCTCGTTTGAAACCCTTTGTCATCGGTGAGCTGTTTAGAACTTGACCTCGGACATGAGCAAAGCCTTGCTATCTATGATCTCCTGTAGCCATTTTTCACGGAATCTGGACATGCCCGGTCTGAAACACGACAAGCAAGCAGCAAACTCAGCTAGTACGTTCTACACTAGATCCAGTTATTATAGCCTTTGCTGCAATGGTTGAGTAATGGTACGACAGCCAGCAGAGCTAGTTCTGCATGCAAAACTGCCACGTAGTTTGCAAAATTCTCACTAGTGGGACCAGGTTGGGGTGTTTTTGGAAATCTGACGAGAAACTTGTCGATTACTCGCAAATTACAAGTACGTGCCTGCGTATGTAATGTTTAATCGTGTGTCTGCATTTCAAGATCAACTTATATCCTACAATATTAACACTCATAAGTCTTCTATTTGCAATTCTTTGCCATTATGCATGGCCTAGTCACTTGTACTATAGACAACGTTGGGCTGAGCACTCGTGACATAACATGCGGGAAAGCACTTATGCGATCTTCTGATGCGATGCGTGCCTGTCGAGACCATCAGGAAAAGAACTAAACAGGTTAGTGAACGCCCATCAGCCGATACCTATTGTGTGGCTACACCGGTCACACACGAGCAAAGATCGTAGAGTGAACAAGATAAACCACTCATGCGAAATCACGTGCAATGACGTGTAGTACGCAATG